>NW_004949127.1:2106933-2133216 GCF_000317375.1 Microtus ochrogaster | reverse complement strand
GAACTCACAGAGATCCGCCTGCCTCTGCCTCCCGAGTGCTGGGATTAAAGGCGTGCGCCACCATCGCCTGGCTTAAGAAAATCTTAAATAACAATATAGTCTGACTTAAATCTGACTTAAAAGGGGAAGGTATGTGAAAGAAACACTGCAGTCCACAGACAGGTCAGGCCCTGGTGGCACACACCTTTACATCGCAGCACTCGGGACAAATGTCCCCCAACAATCTCACCACCCCCTCATATCAACACAAGGCCAGCGTTAAAATACTACTTTTGTCAATTCTTCAAAACTGCCCAAATAGAGACCTGCTTGCCCTCTACCCCAGTATCTGCTCTCTGTTGGAGGCCGGAATTTATTCTCCCCAGATAGACCAAATCCTACCTTACAAGACCTCTGGAAATAAGGCCTTACAGCAAGTCCTCTTTATAGGAAATCCCGTCAGTTACATAAGACCATGTGAAGACAGCAAAAGAGAAGGGACCCAGAAGGGATCCCTGCTCTTAAAAACTGAGCGTGTGAAGCTGCAGGTTTTTAATCCCAGCACTCAGACAGAGGCAGCAAATTACATGAGCTGGAAGCCAGTCTGACTTAGCCATGGCTATATAGTAACACCCTATCTCAAAACAAAAACACCTGTGAGAAAACAACTGTCCGTATTTAAACCACTCAGCCTGGTTCTTGGATATGGCAGCCCTAACAAACGAACACAGCTTCACTTGAGGAGGCGGCGAATAGCATGGCGCCTGAGTGGCTCCTTCACACTGAAGCCCAAAGGTGGGAGGCAATACATTGAAGACGGAGTCTCTTTTTTAAAAAGTCCTTAATAGGTGTAAAAATAGGTTTTTAAAATCAACATCTTGTGACCCAAAGCACAAACAGCAAACACATACCTTATAGGCAGCAGCCACTCCCAGGGCCATGACGAAAGCGCCAACAATGTGAACCCGCAGGCGCTTGGCCAGAAGACCACGCATCTGAGGTTTAGGCAACGTTCCGGAACTCATGGTCGTGAATGTCCTTTACCCGTAAAACAACAAAAAGAAAACCTTAAAACAGGGTAAGTGAAGGACCTCTTCACGCACGACGCACCGCTTGTACCATACACTGTGACTGACCCCTCCCGCCAGGTTTCATCTTGGCCCACTCCTCTGCTGGGCAGTTCCACCATCCGCAACAACGGCCACGGTAACCGGCACCACCAGCAACCCACGACCAAAAACTACGAACGCAAGTGTCCCCAGGCAGGGAGGCGATCTGATCTCGCTACTGCTCCTGAGAATCTAGCCTTACAAAGAGAAGTCTAGGGCGACAACCCGGGGTAGGGAGACTGGAGGCGAGCAGGCGCCTCGGGGCCCAGACTCCCGGGCTGCGGCAGGGCCGCGCGCACAAGCCAGGGGCCTCCAGCTTCAATCCTGCTCTCCCACCAGGCCGACCAGCGATGTCACCGGTGCCTGAACCGGCGGCTGCTCCGCCTCGGTCCCCTCCGTAACGGCGTGCCAGGCCCCACGGGTCGTACGACCCAACCAAGGTCACCCTGGCCTCAGCAAAACACAGCGGAAGACGGGCCCGGCCGTCCACCCGGGGAGCCCCGGGGCTCTGCAAGGCTCCTCCGAGGCCCCGGCGGCGCGCACGGGCAGACGGCAGGGTCGTCAGAGACCCCGGGGCCCGCCAGGCCAGCAGCCTCCGGAGGACGCGGCGGGGACGAGCGCGGCCCCGGGGAAGGGAGGCCCGAGGCGCCGGTAGGCTGGGACGCGGGACGCATCAGAGTCCTCGGTCCCGGGACTGCCGACCCCGCAGCCGTCAACCCCCAGGGTCTGAGACGCCGCACGCCTCACCTCCACCCCAACGTCCTTCCCGGTTCACGCCGAAATGGAGAGCCTTCCCGCAGTGCGCAGGCGCACAAATCCGTGGAGGACCCGGCTACGGTAGCCGAAGAAGTTCAAAAATGTGCAAACGCGAATTCAATCGGTCATAGCTGACGCAAAAGCTGACACCTGTTTTTACTCTAGGTGCGACCTTGAAAATGAGTCTTGACTACCTCAAAAGGTTTCTTCAGTAAATTGGAAATATTACTCTTGACCCGTGTTGTGAATTTATTAAGGAATCCATAGATATTTCACACGTGAGGAAAAATTAATGTAGTACAGAAACGCACTATCTTGTGGAATGAAAAGTGGGCGCAGTGAAGACGTGGACCTGGAACTTACAGATGTCTGATAGGCAAACACGTGGAATATGCCAAAGACGATGACTCCAAAAGGGTTGCCATGGTGATTCACCAAGTCGAAGCCAAGCCATCTGGGTACTTCATCGGATGTGACGATGATTCCCATATTTATGTCTATGACTTTAATTGATTGGCAAAGTTACGCTGCAACTGTTGAAATAAAATTGTAATTTCTAGGGGGAAAATGCATAATAGATATAAGGTTACCAAGTCGAGGGAACGACTGGAGCTGTGACCAGAGGCTCGATGATCTGCACGACGACCCTAAGCTAATTGTAATGGATATTTGTGTTGGGTTCTGGGAGAAAAAAAAAAAAAAAAAAACTGCTTCAAACGGTAACAACGCAGATGATTTGGAAAGCCGACTTGTGCTTTGGGATGTTTGTCTTGCTTTTTAGCGAAATCGGCTAGATTCACAGGTGTTACTTTAGTCCGCTGAGTAAATCTACTTTTCCATGCAGGGCTTTAAACGGAGTAGACTGGTAATCCAGGAACCCTGGCGGGGAAGCACACACCAATCACAAAATCCGAAGGTGGTGTAACCCAGGGCACAGTGAAACTGGTAAATATTGGATCCCGGTTATTGCACAAATTTTCCGACCTGATACCAGCTTCACACAGGATCCAAGGGTTGGCCAAACCATGTCACACATCCCCTTGGCCACGCCGATTTGTTAGGTATGAATACAGGCCCTGCACAGGTCAATGAAACTCAGTTCTACAACCTCTGTCAAAATTAATGGGGATGGGGGATTCTTCCAGGTCGGAAAATTAGTGCAGTGAAGCGTTTTGTAAATGTGCAAGACCACAGTGCCAGAGAGTTCTCTGTGCTTACGTGGACAGAGTGTTGTTTGCAAAAATAAATAGTGTTAATAACTCACCCTTATAATGGGATTTTTATGAAATTAATTGTAAGAGTAATTTTATTTCATTTGCAGGAAAAATGGGCTCACAAAAAAAATAGTAAGCTTTAAAAATAAGCATCTAGGGACACTCGAGAGGGAGTTCTGCAGTTAGAGCATGCACTGGTCTAGAGGACCTGAATTCCGTTCCCAACACCCACATCAGACAGCTCACAACCACAGGTCACTCACAAGGGATCCACTGACTCTGGCTTCCTCAGTGCCTGAACTCACATGCACAGACCCCCCCCCACACACACACACAAACATAATTAAAAATAATAAAATCTTTTTCTTTTGTTCTTTTGTTTTTGCTTTTTGAGACAGGGTTTTTCTGTACAGGCTTAGCTGCCCTGGACTAGCTCTGAAGACCAGGCTGGCCTCGAACTCAGAGATCTGCCTGCCCCTGCCTCTGCCTCCCAAGTGCTGAGATTAAAGGTGCCACTCACATGCCAAACAGCCACATGTAACTCTTTGAGAAAGCACAGAACATTTCAATCATAATAAAATTTAAGCCATTGCTAAATAGAAGGCAGGCCAGGACTGGAGAGATGGCACAGAGACAGAAAGTGCTGGATAATGTGGAATTAGATGATGCTAAAATAGGGAGATTACCCTTATCCATGGTCCCTTTGCCGTGCAATATAATTCAGGAGTTAGCAGGTAGAATTTTTGGGTGGTTGATGCCTACGGTTAAGAGGTGCCATACAGCAAGTATTTCTACTTTCCATTTAGGCACACGGTAAGGTTTATTTCCTGCCCCGCCCCTTTTGTAGTGTTGGGAACAAGCCTAACACTTCTTCAAGGCTGGGTACACCCTTTACCTCTGAGCTACATCCCAGCCCCTTCTGCTCCCTTTAAGGTAGAGCCGTCTATAACTTCCTTGACTGTGACCTCTGAGCAGAGGTGGCATGTATCATTTCTGATAGAAGCTCTACAAGCCTGTGGTAAAGCCATGCCCCTGCCTCTGCTGTGTTGGGTGTATGGACTGAATGGAGCCCTCCTGGCCTGGGCCTGCCTCCGGACCCGAGTGAAGCCATGCTGTGAGAGGGCTATGTGGCGTGTTACCCCACAGAGGGTCAGGGGGTGCTCGGCACTCATTCTAGTTTGGTCTGCTTGTCAACTGGGAACAGCCTGGGGTCAGCTGAGGAATAGCCGATGCCACGTTGATGCAGAGGGACCCAGACCACTGTGGGTAGCAGCAAACCTAGGCCAGGGGGGCTGGGCCGTGTAAGAAAGCAAACTGAGCATGAGCCAAGAGCAAGTCAGCAAGTGGATGTGAAAATCCACTGATAATGGGTAAGCAGGGTCTTACAGAGACACCAGAATCATTGAGCATCACCTTATCCTCCAGGTTAATGCTGTAGGACAATCCTGTGGTTTATCCTGTCAACTATATTTTAAATAAACACTGATTGGCCAGTCGCCAGGCAGGAAGTATAGGTGGGGTGACCAGGCAGGAAGTAGAGGCAGGGCAATGAGAACAGGAGAATTCTGGGAAGAGGAAAGCTTGGTCTGTAGTCGTGACCCAGACAGAAGAAGCAAGATGTGACTGCCCCGCTGAATAAGGTACCAAGCCACATGGCTAACATAGACAAGAATAATGGGCTAATATAAGTTATAAGAGTTAATAAGAAGCCTGAGCTAATGGGCCAATCCGTTTATAACTAATGTAGACCTCTGTGTGATTTCTTTGGGACTTAATGACTGTGGGAACTGGGCAGGACAGAAAGCTCAGTCAACAGGTTAAAGACAAAACAAAAGGTTGAAGCTTTTCCCTGGATTCACGGTCTCCCGAGGCGTATCTCTGGCCTCCAGAGGAGGTGTGAAGAGGCCCTGAGTCTTAAAATGGAGCTTGCCTTATGCCTACAAGATCTGTGTGTGGATCTAAGAAACTCTAGATGTTTGGGTACCTTTAGGTGTTGAGGGCCCAAGGCATCAGCTCCCCCAACATTTATGGTGGGACACAGGACTCCCCTAAAGCTTAAACGTGGATCAGGGACAATGTTCTCTTGCTACCAAAAGGGCTAAGCCACCACCTCCTGTTCCTATAAACCACGGGCAGCTCTAGGAGCCTGCAAACCATGCTCATTCTCTTTGCAGCCTCTTGTTGATCCCACGAGAAGAGCGTGGACTCCCATTATCTGGGATGGACCGAGGGCTGGAGGGAAGGAAGATGGCAGAAGCAGAGCTAGGAACTAGAGCACCAGGCTCCAGGCACATCCTGCTGTATGAGAGCTGGAGAGAGAACCTCCAGAAACACAGATCTTGGGCTGAGAGATGGCTCGGTGGTTACGAGCACTCACTGCAAATTTACATCACCGGCAGCCTTCATTGGCCTATGAGGATTCAGTGGGCACCTACGGTATACTCTGTGCTATTGCTAATGGCTGGGAGAATTATCCTAGGAGGACATTCTCCCAAGTTTACTTCCACAGGACAGAGATGTCCTCCTAGGTCCTACTTAGAAAACCAAGAGGTTATTCAGTCTCCCTGCAGTGAGGTCTGAGGTTCCTCTGGACATTTCAGAGCCAGTAGTAATTAAAACCGCGTTCCCAAGGTCAGCCTGCTATCAATCACAGAAGCCGTGCACAGATGTTCCAGCCTGATAAAGGCTCCTATGAAGTGAAGCCATTAAATGCAAGAGTTGTGTTCAACTTAGCTGCATTAAGCAGAGAGAGCAGAAGAATCAAAATTTACTAGGTCAGAAAAAAAAAGAGCAACTGGGAGGAGGAGAAGAAATAGCATCTTTCTTTCCAAGGGGATGCAATAAAGCCAGAAGATATAAATTATCTAAGATAGGACACTTGATAACGGCCTTTTAATTGACTTGAAAAAAATGGATCTCTTGGTAGTTACTTCAGAATCCCACTTTGAACTTATGTTTATTTTAATTTATGGACATGGTGAACTATTCAAATCCAATAAACATGGGTATCTTTAGTTACCAGATGTTCTGCAGGGTAGATAGTCACTATGTGCCAGCAGGAAGCCATTTATACAGTTGTTAGAGGAATGCCTGGTCACACTGACATTGTGCCGCCTTTAAAATCAGCTGCCTGGGCCTGGGGAGCGGGCTCTGGGGTGAAGAGCACTTACTACTCTTGCAGAGGACACAGGTTTGCTTCTCAAGACCTACATGGTGACCCACAACCATTTTTAACTCTAGATCCCCCTTCTGGCCTCCACAGACACTGCAGACACTCGGCGCACAGACAAACATGCTGGCAAAACACCCACGCGCACATAGAAAACAATTCAAATCTGGGGCCCCCAGTAAGCTTTTCAGAAAGGATCATCTCTATCAATCCACAAGAATGAGTAGACCTGGCCCCTTTTGTATCTGCCCTCTTCACACCTGCCGCCTTCTCTGGATTTAAGACTGCAGCACTCGAAGGGTAAACTGCATGGTTTCTACCTCATTTTCAAGAATTAGCTGACCGACGGCACCACTGTCGTTCACGGGGTACTCAGAGAGTAGCTGCTCTGTTTCTGCACCTGCGCTTGCGTGGAAAGGTGAGAGGGACGCAGCCCATCCCCTTATCTCTAACAGCTATGAATTTTGTTAAAGAAGACTCGTGAGCACCAAGACCAGAGACTGGAGCTCAGTACCAAATGAGATGGAAATAAGATAAGATGGGAGATTCCTGTGAGGTCGTTTGCTCATTGGTGTGTTCAACAGTCATGAAACAAACCCACAGGCCGCGCATTGCCCAAGCATCGGAGGACGATGTGAAGAGTTCTGGTTCTCATGAAATGTACACTTCTGCGCTGCTTACTCTTCGTTCAGCACAAGGGAAAGCACATCTTACATCTTCTGACAATGAGGGATTAGGCGAGGAGATGAAAGAGGAAGCATGTGGTAGCCCCCTTATAGACCCAGCCATCTTCCTCGGAGGGGAGGGGCCTTGAGCAGCGTGCCTACCTGTCTTAGGCGTTGCTGTTCTGTTGCTGTGAAGAGACGCTGTGACCAAGGCAACTCTTATGGAAGAAAGAATTTAGCTGAAGGCTTGCTTGTATTTTAGACAATAAGTCTGTTTTCATCAGGTGGAGAGCATGGTGGCAGGAAGACATGGAGGAATACCTGAGAATTTTACATCCTGAGATACAGGCGGAAGGCAGAGGGGGGAGGGAGTAACCCAAAGGGTTCTTTGGGTTAATCAGAACTAGAAACCCTTTGCCAGAGGTCACTGGAGGCAGAGAAGTTATCTAGCCAAGGGAACTGGCTGGGGCCATCCTAGAGGAGTTTCCCTATTGGCTGAGAAGGGGCTCAGGACGATTCTCACAAGCACCAGGAAGTTAGTGTCCTCTAGATTCTGAGTCAGCCTCGGGACCTGGCAGTCAGTATCTGACAGTGCTGGGAGGGTGTGATGCTCCCGAGAGATCGCAATTTGTTGTGCAAAACTATAGAAGATCCTAGACATTCCCAAGCCTCACCAGGGCTGGGGTGAGGACAGGCTCTAAGACTGGTGGGTGACAGGATCCAGAAGCAGCTGAGACGGGCGACCCTGCAGTCAGGAACCAGTGCCTAAGTTCGCTGCGGAAAACTTGGGAAGCCACAGTACATTCTATGAGGGAGACTAGTACGCCTGGCGCTGGCTAACTCCCTGACTCTAGATCACAAACTGCTTCAAGGGGTCAGGGAGATTGGGACACCCAGCCAGGCACGGATGTGCTTGAGCGGAGTGAGGGACGTGCATGGGGAGGGATGCAGACGGACACACGGTAGCGTTCTCGCCCGATGCACGCTATGCAGCGGTGCACGGCGCATCCCCAGCTCTTCAGCTCCGGAGTTGTCTGACATCTCCAATATGGAAAAGAATGAAAATATGACCCACTAAACCATGTGGATACACTTCACTTCAGGAAGGTGACGTGGCAGGGTCTCCAGGCAGCAGATCAGGGCCTGAGCTGGAGGCAGTGGCCAGGCGTGGTGGCGCATGTCTATCACAGCACTAGGGCAGAGCTCTGACGGCAGAGCTGGGAGGACCTCTGTGAGTTCCAGGCTAGCCTGGTCTACATATCAAGTTCCAGGATAGCCAGGGCTACAAAATGTACAAAATGCAATCCTGACACAAAACCAAAATAAAATTTAAAAAATTAGCTTATTGGAGCAAAGAAATGAGTCATTGTGTACATATGCTAAATATAAACAGAGAAAACTTCAAGTCTTCCAGAGTTCCAAGTGGGTGTCATGAACAACACAGCAAGATGCACGACTCCCTTTAGCCACACTGAGAAACCACTGCTCTCACCCACTCATGAAGTAAATATTTGATATGCAACCGTCTTTATATTATTTAGAATTTCTATAACTCCATCTATATATTCCATAATGGAACTATGCACTGTTCATTAATTATTTTAAATTTCTTTCTGAATAAAGGGAAATTTGCTTTGCAGAGAAGGAAGGACAGGGCTCTGACGAGAGTCCTCAACTGACCCAGGAAACAGGGAACTTTAAACTGAGGTTGAATTTGGTTCCATTTTCTGTCATTACAAGAGAAAGGGGGCACAAGAGCTTATGTGCTCAGTGAAAGAACTGGAACACATTGGGCTCCAGGGGCTGGAGAAATGGCCTGGTGCTTAGGAGCATGTACCGCTCTTACAGAGGACCAGACGTGGGCTCCTTGGACCCATGCGAGGTGGCTCACAACATCCTACAGAACCATTATATGTGTGTATGTGTTTAATACTACCTACAGTGTATTGCTACCAAGGAAAACACATTTTTGGGGAGTTCTTATTCCATATAATAAAGAATTTTAAAACAAAAAAAAAAAAACCATCCTACAGGGGGAATCTCCTGCCCTCTTCTGGCCGTTACTGGTAACTGCACTCAAGTGCACGCATGCACACAGGTTTGCACTTGTACACACTTTTAAAACAAAATAAATCTCAAAATGAATCGAACGTTGTAGGTGACTTTATAATGAAGGACCACAGACCTCTGCCCTCCTGTGGCCCACTGGTTACTGTACTTTCCAAAATCAACCATTTTCACCTATTCAGTGGAATACCTTTAATTCAGAGACAACATCATCACACATAATAACATGAAAATATGGTATCAAGTAAGTTTCTTGATTTGTTGACATAAGACATCCCTTCTGAATTCCAGCTAGGACAGACCAGCTAAGTCATCCATCCTCACTACCCCTTTTCCTGTTTCTCCAAATGCATCTTTCTTGGTTACTCTGAAAGCTGCTGGTAGTCACGTGCCTCAATTGTGCTAAAAGCTCTTGAAGTTCCAGCTGGCAAGCAGGGGAGAGACCTGCCTCCAGGCTGTGTTCCCACCCCTGCCGCCCACCGGACTCTGTCCCACCAAGACCCACTCTGCTGCCCAACCCTACACACCTGAACATCCTCCCCATGGCCAGCCCTCCCCATAACCCCAACAGACTACATAGGCACAGGCACAAACCACACCAGTTGGAAAAACAGGTGAGTGACCTGCCTCCCAGTTTGGACTGCCCTGAAGTCCAGATGCTAACTAACACCCAGGGCACATCCTGTGCTGCTCCCCTTCCCAAACTAGCACCTAGCAACTGGGCCCTGTCTCCACCTCTGGTGGAGCTCCACTGCTCTGGTATGGTTCCCACTAGCCAGCATGCAGGCACATGAACATCCTGTCTGCGGCCAGTCCTCCCCTGCAACTCCAGCAGCCTACATAGGCACAGAATACAAGAGATGGAAAAGAGACTCTCAGGCATTGAAGTTATGATAGAAGAAATAGATTCATCACTTAAAGAAAATGTTGCATCCCGTATAAATTCCTAATACAAAACATCCAGGAAATCTGGGACACCATGGAAAGACCAGACCTAAGAATAATAGGGATAGAAGAAGGAGAAGTCCAGCTCAAAGACACAGAAAACATATTCAACAAAATCATAGAGAAAAACTTTCCCAACCTAAAGAAGGACATGCCTATAAAGGTACAAGATGCTTACAGAACACCAGCTAGGCTGGGCCAAAAAAAAGTTCAAAAACATGACTCCACAAAATTGGAAAATCTAAAAGAAACAACTTTCCAAATAGGTACCATACCCCAAAATTAAATCAAGACCAGAAAAATAATTTAAATAGATCCATAACCCCTAAGGAGATAGAAACAGTCATTAAAAGTCTCCCAAACAAACAAAAGCCCAAGGCCAGATAGATTCAGCGCAGAATTCAACCAGAATTTCAAAGAGCTAATATCAATACTCTTCAAATTGTTCTACACAATAGAAACAAGAAATATTGCCAAATTCTCCTTAGAATTAAACAGAGAGAAACTCAAAGTGACTCCACTAAAATCAGGGACAAGACAAGGCTCATGGATCAGTAGGACTGACATAGTAAAAATGGCAATCTTACCAAAAGCAATCTACAAATTTAATGCAATTTCCACCAAAATCCCAACACAAAATTCTTCACAGTCCTTGAAAGAACAATACTCAACTTCATACGGAAAAACAAAAAAACCAGGATAGCTAAAACAATCCTGTTCGATAAAGGAGCTTGTAGAGGCATAACCATTCCTGACTTCAAGTTCTACTATAGAACTATAGTAATAAAGACAGTTTGGTATTGGCATAAAAACAGACATGTGGGTTAACGGAACTGAACTGAAGACCCTGATGTAAATCCACACACCTCTGAACAACTGAGCTTTAACTAACCAAAATATGCAATGGAAAAAAAGAAAACATCTTCAAGAAACCATGCTGGCAAAACTGAATGAGGGCGTGTAGAAGATTGCAAATAGACCCATATCTATCCCTGTAAACTGAATGAGCGCGTGTAGAAGATTGCAAATAGACCCATATCTATCCCTGTAAACTGAATGAGGGCATGTAGAAGATTGCAAATAGACCCATATCTATCCCTATGCACAAAACTCAAGTCCAAGTGGATCGAAGACCTCAACATAAATCCAGTTACTGAAGCTGATAGCAGAGAGAGTGGGAAGTAGCCTTGAAAACATCAGCACAGGAGATCACTTCCTAAACAGAACATCAGTAGCACAGACACGGAGATCGACAATTAATAAATGGTTCCTTCTGAAACTGAAAAGCTTCTGTAACACAAAGAACACTGTCTATAAGACAAAATGGCAACCTACAAAATGGGAAAAGATTTTCACCAACCCCACATCTGACAGAGGACTGATATAAAAAAAAATATATAAAGAACTCAAGAAACTAGACAGCAAACTACCAAATAATCCCATTAAAAATGGGGTACAGATCTAAATAGAGAATTCTCAATAGAAGAATCTTGAATAGCCAGATGCGTTTAAAGAATTGTTCAGCATCCTTAGCTATGAGGAAAATGCAAATGACTCTGAGATACCATCTTACACTGTCAGAATGGCTAAGATCAAAAACACTGATGACGCCTTATGCTGGAGAGGATGTGGAATAAGGGGAACAGTTCTGCATTGCTGGTGGGAATGCAAACTTGCACAGCCACTCAGAAAATCAGTATGGCAGTTTCTCAGAAAATTGGGAATCAATCTATCTTAAGATCCAGGGATGCCCCTCTTAGCGTAACCCAAGTGATGCACACTCACACCACAAGGACGTTTGCTCAACTGTGCTCATAGCAGCATTACTTTTAATAGCTGGAACCTGGAAGCAACCTAGGTGCTCTCAACCAAAGAATGGGTAAAGAAAGTGCGGTACATTTACACAATGGAGTACTGCTGGTGGGGGGGGGGGAGTATTGGTGATGCAGATGTCTTAGAGTCAGTTCTGATCCTTAAAGGAACCCCGCACCCATATTAAAGGACTATTCCTTTAAATAGTCCCAAGAAACTCACTAGTTCACCAGGTTGGACTTCAATTGTCTCTTGCTATCCTTTATCTGGGGCGAGTTCACATCTCCCTAGGAACAGTGTCAACAGAAACCTCAAGGCGTCAATTATGAATATAAATAATTATATTTTATACAGACCACCTCAATCAAACTAGCATTGCTAGAGAGCTTGGAGGATGCTCTTTGTAGTCCATTAGTCAGTGCAGTGAACTGAAAACTGTTGTGTTGAATGCCAGTCCTCTCTGGTGTGTGTAAAGTGAACACGTTCCGGCCAGGGTCTCACCGCGGCAGGGGCTGGCCTATCATCTTTTAGGGCACACTAAGTATCCTATAAACACATGCAAACACCACCCAATAAACCTAACCTCCTAATTTTTATTGGCGTGAAATTAAATTCTTACTGGCTAAATGTTGTTTCGGATGAACTGATTCATAAAGACTTTTGTTGAGCTCAAGATTTTAATACTGCAGCTCACCGAAAAGCCCAAGGCTAAATGAAGAGAATCGCCATACCTCCGTTAGCCTCCGCAGTTACTGTTTCTTTTGCTTAGAGAATAAATCATAATCACTTTCTAAATTTGTGACATAACTCCTTAATTCTTCCTTGACCAAAACAAAGTAGTGGAATATTGTGATATACTTTTGCTCTTTTGGCTTTTTGAGGGGCCCATCACCCAGATCTCCAGAAAATCACACATGGAGGCTTATTAACTATGATTACCCAGTCTTGGCTTGGCTCGTTTCAAGTCAGCTTTTATTAAATTATCCCACCTACCTTTGCCTCTGGGCTTTAGTCTTGCTCTGTTCCTGTGTACCTTTCTTTGCATCCTTCTCCGTGGCCTGCTGCGTAGCTGGCTGGCCCCTGGCGTCCTCCTCTCCTCTCCTCAGTCTCGAATCTCCTTCTGTTTATCCTCTCTGCCTGCCAGCCCTGCCCCTGGCCGTTCATCAGGACCATCAGGTGTTTCACACAGGCACAGTAACACAGCTTCACACAGTTGAACAAATGCAGCGTAAACAAAAGTCACACACCTGAAAATAATGTTCCCCAGCAGCGAGGTACACTGTCCTTCTAACACATGCCCACGCTAACTCATGCTCTCGTGGGAAGGCTACGTCAGGCCATTTTCAGATTTAACCAAATGTGTAATGAGACCGCCTCAGAACAGCCCGGCTCCCTCACCTTCAGTGAATCTTGAAAAACAACATTCTATATACATTACCGACAAAGCACTGGCTCCCTGCTGGGGACTGCCATGTTTGGTAGCAACTAATTACAACACAGAGCAGGGCTCCTGTGTAAGGGCTTCGTTAACAAACTGACAGTATACTGATAAGCCTGAACACCAGGTGCTGTGAGCAGTGGGAGAAGTGCAGTGTGTCTCCTCTGGGGCCTTGGAAAGGAAATTCCTAGAGCAGTTTACTGGCTGCTGTAAGGCAGGAGTGGGTACCGGGGGTGACGCTCACGGGGAGCAGGTGCCACACTCAGAGGTTAGTGTTGCTAATGCCATGGATATGACACCAAGGCAGAGAGGCACAGACTTGAAAGCAGCAATACCGACTTTGTATTAAAGAGAGATAGCATTGTCACTTAGCAAAACAGATAAAATAAATGAAAATGAGTAACCATTTCCTCGGGAACAGCGAATTCACACTAGCCCCCCCACATACCTGCCTTCCTTCTCCAGTGTGTAAAGCTAAGTGAGACCAGACATGCCTATCCTAGGTTCTATTACTGAAACATTCCTTTAAAGTTGTTTGTGTGGGGGCTGGAGAGAAGGCTCAGGGATTCAGAACGCTTGCTGCTTCTTCTGCGGATTGCCCCAACCTGGGTCCCAGCATCCACACTGGACCGGCTACAACTAGCGATAATTCCACCTTCAGGGGATCTGCTGTCCTCTTCTGGCTCCTGTAGACAAAACACACACACACACACACACACACACACACACACACACACACACACACACACAATAAATCTTTAAGTCATTTAGACAGATGTAAGAAAGTTAGCCCTTTCTATCAAACACTTTAACAAAAACTTGCATTTGAGATATGGAGTGCAGAATGGCTGGAAGACATTAAGGAAACGCTTACATCCCTAGGCATCAGCTGTAGCAAATAAAAGCATCAGCAGCCCACGCGTGGTGCACAAATTCATGCAGGTGCTCGCATATACACAGAAAAAGAATTTGTTTTAATTTTAAAGAATTTAAACTCTAGGACTGGAGAGATGTCAGAGGATAAGAGAACTGGCTGCCCTTCCAGAGGACCCGGGTTCAATTCCCAGCAACCACGTGGCTGTAAACAGACTGCTCGTTCATTCCCTGGCACCCAGGCACGAAAATCACACAGAAACTATATTAATTACGACACTGCTTGGCTGAAGACTTGGGTGCATTCCTAGCTGTTCTTAACCTTCATCCATTTCTGTGAGTCTGTGACATCACATGGCAGCTCACAACTGTTAACTGCGGTTCCAGGGGATCCCACACCCTCACCCCAATGCACAAAAAAAAAAAAAATAAAATAAATTATAAAAGAGTGGTAATGTGAACTTTAAAACAAAACCCAAATTCCTAACAGTTACATTTATCTCACCAGCTTCTGAACGACAACTAGGACATCTGTTTTTACCTGCCTTTCCCTTTATCACAAAGGTCACACTGACCCTGTCTGTGTTAAATGAGTTTGAAATCTTTGAATTAACTTTCAAATGATACATTTTTTTTTTACAATTGTTTCTGGATCCATCAACTAACAATATCCTTCTACTCTTTTTAGATACTGATTTTAATGATCTTATTTCCCCCCTCACAAATTTGCACGCATAAGCATTGTATTATTAAATAATATATTAACAGAGAAAACATGTCTTCCCAGCCAGTATCTTCAGGTCAAGAACTAATGTTTAAATCTAAAGCCAAGTATTGCATCTTAGGAAACCCAAACACTTGTAAAGATTTTACTCTGATGTGGGATTCCCCTCTGTATGCTGTGAATATGTTTTATTACCATTGGTTAATAAAGAAGCTGCTATGGCCTATGGCAAGGCAGAATAGAGCTAGGAGGGAAAACTAAACTGAATGCCGGGAGAAAGAAGGTGGAGCCAGGGAGATACCATGTAACTGCCGGAGGAGACAGACGCCAGAACCTTACTGGTAAGTCACAGCCTCGTGGTGATACACAGATTGATAAAAATGGGGTTAAGATGTAAGAGTTAGTTAATAAGAAGTCTGAGCTAATAGGCCAAGCAGTGCTGTGATTAATATGGTTTCTGTGTGATTATTCGGGTCTGGGCACCCGGGAATGAACGAGCTGTCTCCATCCATATTACTCTGTTTCCCACATTCCCAGACATTCCCAGAGCTGTGCATACACACTCACCAATCTCCAAGATGACCCCAATTCAGTCAAGGTATCAATGCCCATTATTATCAGTGCCATCATCTTTAGTAAATAAATCTAGCTGTTATTAGTTCTGACCACAGCTACGTCAGCCACTCTGTGTGGGACCACAAAAAAGAACAACCAACAAATTTCATCATTTTGGACCTTTCCCTCAGCTCCCTTAGTAAAATGAGAATATTGTTGTTAATAGCACATGTTAGAGGCCCTGAAAACTATGGATGAGTGCTCAGGACGAAGTCATGAAGGAGTTGCTGATAGCTCAGCGGGATCACAAGGACCCGAGTCTTCATCTCTGGCACCACGTGAAAGTCTGGCGTGGTTGTGCACACCTGTAACCCCAGCTTTGGGAGGTAAGACAGGCAATACGGTGAGCTCCCAGCTCAGGGAGAGACCCGGCTCAAGAAAACAAGGCAGAGAACAATAGCAGAAGGCAAATGTTGCGCTGCTCTGGCCTCTACGGGAACACACACGTGTGCACACACCTGCACATGAACATACATGAGCACACACGGGGGTGGGGAGGAGTCAAGGAATACAATGCTGAATTAAGATTTTAGTTTTTTAAGTAATTTTCAATAAATATTAGAAAAACCAGACCATGATACCTTGGAAAAGATATTTTAAAATTATGAAAGCAATAGCCTTAAGTGAGTTACACATAAGTGAGTTACACATAGGCTTTTCCACTGTACTTTAAAACATTGTTTTGAAGCCCAGTGGTGGAGCACGTCTTTGATCTCAGCACTCAGGAGGCAGAGGTGGGCGGGTCTCTGTGAGTTCAAGGTCAAGGTTTACAAGAGCTAGTTCCAGGACAGCTGGGGCTGTTACACAGAGGAACCCTGTCTCGAAAAACCAAACCAAACAAAGATTTAAAAGAAATTATTTTGAAGAAAACATGTCATTCTTCTGTGTTGGTCAAACACTAATAACGAGTACCTAATACCTAATATACTAAAATTACCTTTTCGCTGCCTAATGGTTAATCACCACACTCTTGGAAATATGGTGGAATTACAGCATGCCTGGAAGGTCTTAAAGCGCATGTACAACTTTCAAACAATTGAGAATTAAGATAGCGAGGGCGTGGGCAAGTAGTGCTTCGAAGAGGTGGTGGGTGCTGGTTGCTGAGCCCACAACACAGACCTACGAGGTGCTTTTTCCATCTTCTACAGCGTGTAGAAATCCAGCTAAGGGAGACCCTTTGCCCAATGACACGTAAACACTGTGCTCCGGGTCAGCAGACTGAGTTCTTTATCAACTGAAATTCCAGGAGCTCTGAAGGCTTTAACTCTGCTGCACTCTGTAATCCACGGTTTTCAGAATTTAGGAGAACCACCCAAACGGCCTTTGCGCAGTTTGAAACCCACTGATGTCTGGGCTGACCGTGTGGCACAAATGCCCTGAGTCGGCATCTGCTGACATTAACATGACAGCGTGCAGAGACGTGAACCCTAGAATTCATCAGAACACCCTAGCACCATAGGGATCTGCTACAAGCTTGGCAGGTGAGGGACACAGGTAATTTTTCGGTTCGTTCCATCTTCACTGAGAAGATGGCTGTATCACACCACCGACCTAAATTTACTGAGCTATTCCTAGACATAGTGTCTGCCCGCAAAACCACTGCAGATGTAAACTTCAGGGTTTCTATGTAGGTCTGAACCTATAGTTACCACTCCTGCGTATTGTCACGAAGGTCCGCGGAGGCGTACCACTGTCTGGTTTTTAAAGCCATATTGCTATTGTTTTATGCACTATTTGGGACTTTTAGAAGTCACAAAAATGGTCTATTTTTACTTTATTGTTTTACTGGGAGACAAACTAATTAGGAAAACATAGATCTCCTATTTCTGTTGCATTGAAAGGCTTGCACTGGGTGATTAACTGTATTGGCAACAGATAACAGTGTCAACATACCCCACAAGTGTTTCTTGGTTGGATGCATTTAGACCTCCATGTAAGATGCATTCTGCCATGTTCAGTATGATGCTAGACATAGTTAGAAAAAAACAGCAGATATTCAGACATCTAATTGTTCCAAGCAGGAGGCATAGGCTGCTAAAATGCTCAGCCCCCACAATGGTATTATTAATCAGTGTGTTTCACCCCCCAAAACTGTAAGGTTTGTGGGGGAAATTTTAGAAGGAGCATCAAGCTAGAACAGGATATGGGAGCCAAATGGAAAACACGAACCAATAAAAGAAAAACGTTAAACTCGCTGAAGTCTCTGCTTGGTCTTTGAAGTCGGTTCAAGTCCCACATACTTGAGTTCTGATGTAATCCTAAAATGGTGGGGACAAACAAGGACTCAGAAACAGCTTTTGTAACTTTTGGACGGACTGCAGTGAATCCGTTTGCTGGTGGCTGTAATGGTGATGCAGTGGCCGTCGTTGAGATGCGTTCGAGTGAAAACGGTTGTTCTCCCCAGGACGAAATATGTTAATAAAGACTTACGAGGAGGAAAGTTGTGAGCCCAGCTCACACCTCCCCACACCCGAACAGGAAAGACTTCACACGGATGTTGCCTTCTGCCGCTCCGCAAACTGGGTCTCTTAAACAGCAGCGATGCATAAGCTCTCGCACGCAAGCGCATTCTTCCTGGGTGACTGTGTGTTTGTTCCTTGTTGGTCCTGTCATCTGTCGCGTTTCACATTCTAGCTAATGAGATGATTGCTTTGCTCTGCACAAGAATATTTTTCTGAGAAGAGATAATTCCCTTGATTTGGAAAAAAAGAAAGATATTTCTAGTAGGATGGAGGATTTTAAACACACATGGTATCAAAGGGCCATGCCCATAATGGACAAAAATGTATTCAATTAAAAGCGCATCTCATTAAGTGTGTTCTTTTGTGTTGACAAGCCTTAAAAGTAAATAGTATATAAGATGAAAGGGCACAGGGTTTTTTTTTTCCAATAATAATGCATTTAAAATCCTTAGATGAAATGAGTGTTGCTATAGTTTCTCTCTTTCTCTCTTTCCCTCCCTCTCTGTCTCTCTGTCTCTCACTTCCTCCCTTTCTCTCCTCTCTCTCTCTCTCTCTCTCTCTTGTTTTTGGAGACCAAGTCTCATAAGCAGCCCAGGGGAACCTCAGACAGCAGCACCCCTGCTCCTGCCTCCCGAGGATGGAGATTACATGTGGGTGCCGTACTCCGGAGCTGTGGAGTGCGACAGTCTGAAAGACATTCATCTTCTTTTGATGGCAAACAGAAAAAGTTAGTAAATTGTACTTAAAAAAGACAAAACAGCTTTGGCTGCCTACACTATACCCTCAGTGTAATTATGGTGCTCACTGGGTAGGAGTCAATATGTCTTTATAGAATATATATCAACAATAAACAGAGTAGATTAACTAGGCATACGACTTCACAGGGATAGGCTAGGTCCATATGGTGCAAAGCCATCTGGTGGCCGTGCTGTTACATTTAAACGTGGTAGCCCACAGAAGTAAGAAAAGAATTGCTGCTGTCATGATTATCTGGGGGTAATTGTAGGACAGCTTCTCAAACTGTTGAGCACCGCTAATCAAGCAGGCAACCAAAACAGCATTGTGGTGGATACGTACTGCTAAGGTACGTGGGAAGCAGGAAAGTGACGCCAACCTCGTAGAGGGAGAAGATGGAGATAGCTGACAGGGACATTTTAAAATGAGCTTGGCAACAATGAGAGAAGGAATCCCCAGGCGGATGGACGGGCCCCAAACCACCGCAGGCCGCGGAGTTGTAGGAGACTTGATTCCGGGAGTCGTTAAAGTGTGCCGAGGGCCCAGTTTCAAGGGTTGAATGCGTCTTCATCATAATGCTACACCACCAGGAATGCATGGATGTTTACCATGGCTGCATCGTCATGGATTTCGTTATCTTTCTGGTTTGCTTGATCGTTTAGGACTTGCCCAACCGACGGTATAACCTCAGCCTAAGTATGAGGTCAACCTTCCTGTGTTTTATGCCATTGTGCATTGGTTATTTCAGCGTTCACAGCGATCCTGGCCCAGATTACAAGCTCTCCAGGGGCAAACCATCTACCCCAGACAAGTAGCGTTATCACATGACGGTAACTGGGCAGTGTGCCTGAGCGCATGTGTGTGCATGTGCAAACAACATTAGCTCAAAATGGCACAGGCTGTAAGTTATGTGTACTAAGGTTCAGGAATTTTTCCTTAGATAAGTGCCTAGAATTCTTTGGTGGTAGTTTTTGACAATGTTTTTCTTTTTGTTTCTTTTTTTGTGAGATGAAGTCCTACCCTACTTAGCAATTAAAAATAAAACTTGCTAGAAGCTCCATGTTTGATATGTCAAACATATACCTTATTATACATCCTCTCAAAATATCACAGATAGGATAATTTAAAAAGGCCAACAAGAAGTATGTGTTCATGTGGAATGGGAGGGGAATTGTGAGCGCACTTGATGAGTGTGAGGTGGAGGGTGGACACACAACCAGAGGAGATTCTGAGGGCTTGAAAAATGGTGGATGGATTTCAGCCTGTGTCCAGGAGCCCTGAAGAGGCCTCTCTTATGCCTTGTCCTCTGAGCATTTGGCTTTGACTTCTAGGAACTTCTCCCTCTTACCTTGACTTCTAGACTCCATCTCTAGTTGGCACTGCAGAGGCCTTCCGTGGGGGTTGTACAAATTTCGTAGCTTGTTTCTGATCAAGTTTGGGGGCCTAGCGGTTGTTTCAGAAATTGAAAAATTATAGTGTTTTCAAGCCAGGTTAGTGGTTTTGTTGAAAATACAATCCCATCAAAATTTTAGCGTTCAACCCAGTCAGTATCAGTTCCAAGTCGAAATCTCTTCTGATTATAGTGTTTACGCAGTCAGCCCTCAGTGCTGCTTCCTTGTTTAATTGTGTCTATTTTAAGGCCTTTAAAAATAACTGGTTAGAATAAAAATGGCAGACACCTTGAGGTGGGTGTTGTGGGAGTCGAGGAGCCTGGGCTCTTGGTAGGCTTGACTCAAGGCCAGTGTGTCTGAGGGTCACCAGAGCCGTCCTGAGCCCAGAGGATTGAAATTTGCTGGGAATGAACATAGCCTGAGGAAAAGTGTGAATGAATTTCCCCCAAACAGGAAGGGTCCTATAAGGGGGAACGCTGTGGTGTGGTCTTACCCAGGGTCTTTTATGGGTCTTGACCTTCTGGTTGTGGAGTTAACCTTTACCGCTGAGCCAATCTGGCCCTCTTCTATGGGTTTTATGGCAGGAATCGGGGACTGAAATTATCTTTATTGAGATTGGTCATGTTGAGGACTTTGTTGGGTAGGCCAGCAGGAGTTTCCGTGCCCTCATCATGGTCCCCAGCACAACCAGAGACATTGTCATTCAGTTATGGTTGTACACACATGTTTGTGGCTACCTGGTGATCAGCCACGAGCCCTTCCCTAACTCCGGCCTCATCTTTGCTTGGGCCTTGGTTAGGAGGCTACCAACACCTAATTTAAAAGCCTCAGGCATTTTTGAAGGGGGGGGGCATTCTGCATAGTTGACTTTCTGAACTTGGAGGGTACAAATCATCAGATTTTACACTAAGACTAATTGTGAGACATAGGCAGAGAATGTGCTTCCTGGCTGTACCGTACTTCCTTCCGCAACTACCAGGGAGTGGATTAGCTTCCTCCCAAGGCCTTCTCACAGTTCTAAAAAGCATGGGTCACCAAATGCCCAAACGTCAACACCTTTTAGCCTCTTTTAGAGCTCTGGACACGGTGCGCCTGGGATCTGCCTTTTAAGCCATCTGAGGCACCAGTTTCACCAACTATTTTGCCATCTTACAAAATTTGCCTGAAGCACACCGACCTTGCATTTTGGGGTTTTTGCTACCATAAACCTAGTAGTGCCTTGGCGTTAGTTAAGGCCTAGATCGGCTGCTGTAACAGAAAGTCGAGAAGAAAGTGATTCAAAAGATGGTGATTTGGTTTCTCTCACATAATTGTCCAGAGCGAGAGAACTCTAATTCCACAGAGGTTCCAGCTATGTGTGGAAGTTCACCAACAAACACAACTGTTAGTTTCTTACAGGAAGGCTTGGATGGATACCACACACTTCCGTGCACATCCCCCTAGACTCGAAGTGGGTCAGATAGGCACATCCATTGCCACAAAACCCCTCCCCTGGGTACCTAAATAACAGCCTACCCTCCTCCTTGGTCCCCAGGACAAACCAAAGTTCACCCTGGGAAATGAATGAGTATATTAGGCATGCTTGTAGATCATGGATGAGGAGGCTGAAGCGTGGGTGGCAGACCCCAAAGCAGCAGGTCTTAGAAGGCTTGGGTTCAATGGTGGCATAGGACTTGTGGGAATAGCCAACCAACGCCTGATTTGACTTAAGGCCCACTCCATTGAAAAGGAACCCATACCTGACACTGCATGAATAACCAAGAACTGGGAGGGGGGAGGGGAATATAATCATGATATATTGTATAAGAAAAGAATCTATTTTCAATAAAAGGAAACACATTAAAAAGCATAGAAGAAGCATGGCTTGTGCTCCATGTGGATGATGGCTGCACTGATGGCCCCTTCTGTTGGTCTCCAGTGTGTACTCTGGAGACTATGTGCAATTAGGGCAGAACTGTACACAAATGGCAGAGAGGAGTTGCTGGAAACCCCGTTGAGTGTCCAATGATCTTTCCCACCTGCTCTACGAAGGAATGTCAACAGTCCACGAGCCCAGCTGCTGCAAGCAGGCAAGCTTAGCTGAGGATGATGGTGGCTGTTAGCTCTGTAACATCTACCCATGAAGTAGACTGAGACATGACTGTGAGATCTCCTACGTAGTTACGGGAATCCCATGGCTAAGAGGAACAGCAGTCTGTCATGGTGGGATAAAAACAAGCAGACCCCATTAACTGTATCACGTACTGCTGAGTATGTTAGTTCTATGCAACCCAACCCCGCACAGCTGAGAATTCTTTTGCTGTTCAGATGGAAATCGTAAACAGGGAAAATGTGACTCCCTTGGTGGCAGCAACTTAAAGCCTCCCGTGTCCGGACTGCACCCAGTGTGGCAGCGCTGGGCTGTACCAGTGAGTCAGCACACAGGAGTTAGTAGTGGCTCTGAGCTTATAGCGTTGTGACCCTTGTTCCTCAGTGCTAAAGCTCCGGGCTTGGAGTGCCAGGACCCTCACCTCTTAGCATTGCAGCTTCTCGGCAGCTGGTCGCTCACAACAGCTTTCCGGCTCCCTCTTGGCTGGGATCTGCAGCTTTCTGCAATCTGCCCCTCTCCCAGCCCCTCTCCCACAGCTGCTTCTGGGGGATGGGCAGTGCTGGGAGGTGCCCACTCTCAGTACCATTAGGTAATGTCTCAGAACCATTAGGCCCAGGACAAAGACTACAAGTAGGTACCAGAGCAATCAAATGAGGCCACAGCCCTCTGGGAGACAGTTCCCGACAAGGCGCTCCCCTAGGCTGCTTAGAGGAGACAGGTATACCTCAAGTTCCCATGCATAGGTTGACATGACCGAGATTAGTGTATCAACACCTGTGGCTAACAAACGTGAAAACTCATTAAAATCAAGAAGATAGATCATCAAATGCCCAAATATAGCACAATTAGGATTTATTTAATCACTGTACACACTCAAGTCAGATTTAAAGACCATTAAAGTTGTCTATAATATAGCATCACTATGTTAAGTGCAAAAAACTGACTTAGAGATGAAAGGGTTTGGCTTACAATCTCAGGTTACCCCTTCATGTGGGGGAAGTCGAGGCAGGAACTCAGGCGCTAATCACATCACATGCACAAGGCAGAGCAGAGAGAAGCGACTGGATCCATCTGCCCGCCCACTGGTTCCTCCAGCCTCTGTCTGGTGGGCTCCAGACCTAACACAGAAAAGGCGAGCCCCCACCTAGTCGGCAATCCAGGCTGTCCCCCTGCTCAGGCAAGCAGGGCAAGGGACGCTGTTGGGTGGCTGTAGGCTGTGTCACTGACACGTAGATGGTTCACACTACCCTGAACATCACTGTATTAAACGTTTAGATGAACAGTGGTGTTTACATTCTAGGGACTTAATACTAGAGCCCTTTCCTTTCTCCCCCAACGACTATTTATTGAACATCTGTTTTGTAGATGTTCTACGTTAGGCACCAGAATAAAAGTAAACTAGCATATCTGAGCCCTGCTGAGGCCGCTGTGGCGCAATGAACAGACCATAGCCACAGAGGGCAGGACAGTGGCTTCTGTGGCTGTGTGGCATCTCTGTAAGGATGCGGAATCAGCCGATCTCTCCAGCATCAGGAGGAAGGGTCTCAGCAATTGTACCAGGTAAGAGGCGTGGGCTTCAGCGAGGTGCTTAGCCAGAACAGTATCTTGCTTGCTTTTAGAGAGTTCCTTGAAGACAGGTGGAAGGTGGCCACGGAGGAGAAAGAGGTAAGTTCCAGATTCCAGGTGATGAAGATCTAGAATAAGGTGAATGTCCAGTAATAGAGAGGAATAGAATTCCAAGGATATTAAGAACAAGCAGGCACGCATGGGCACAAGACCGGAAGAAAATTCCTCCTGGAGGCACTGATTCTGTTCCCTTCTTTGAGGAGCCAAAAATGAGTGTGTAAATGCTTACAGTGTAAAAATGAGCGTGCAAATGCTTACAGTGTAAAAATGACCACCAATTTGATAGCCAAACTAACCTATCTTAACTATAAATTTTAGAGCTAAGCAAACTGTCTACAGAATACTTAAAATACAGATACCAAACGTCAGGGCCCACTCTGACATGTGAAGTGTTGGGAGTCACCACACCCACCTTTGCAACAAGAAAATGGCTTAGCAAACTGAAAGGCAACAGTTTTTGGGTCCGCCAAAGAACTGTAGTAACAGAATGGTCTCCGCCTGAGGATTGGAGGGTCAGTGGGAACAAACAGGCAGAGCACACCAGGTGCACAGGCAGCAGGTGAGGTGATGAGGCTGGCCAGAGTTAAAACCCTCCTGGCTGAATCTTAGAGGTGACCTCATACTTCCTTGAGGGTTTTTGTTTATTGTTTTAATTTTATTATTTATTTTGTTTTTTGTTTGTTTTTAAAGATTTATGTATTTATATAGTGTCCTGCCTGAAGGCCAGAAGAGGGCACCAGATCTCATTATAGGTGGTTGTGAGCCGCCATGTGGTTGCTGGGAATTGAACTCAGGTCCTCTGGAAGAGCAGTCAGTGCTCTTAACCGCTGAGCCATCTCTCCAGCCCCCTTATTGATTATTTATGTGTAAAAGTGCTTTGTTTTAATGTGTTTATATACCATGTGTGTGCCTGATATCCACACTGGCCGGAAGAGGGAGTTGAATCCCCTGAGACTGGAGTCACAGATAGCTGGAAGCCACTACGTGGTTACTGGGAATTGAACCTGTATCCTATGGGGAGCACTCAGTGCTGTAACTGCTGAGCCACCGCTGCTGTGGGATGTTCTGGCTTTGGGGGGGGGGGGCTTGTCACCCAGCTCCCAGGTAAATCACGCACGGAGACTTATTCTTAGTTATGAATGCCAGGCCTTAGTGGGGCTTGTTTCCTAACTTGTTTACTTAACTTAAATTATCCCAACTGCCTTTTGCCTCTGGGCTTTTGTCTTTCTCTATTTCTGCATGCCTTTCTTTCTTCCTCTGTGACTGGCTGGGTGGCCAGGTGGCTGGGTGGCTGGGTGGCTGGGTGGCCGGGTGGCTGGACCCTGATGGCCTTCTCTCACTTTTCTCCTTCTATTCAGCCCCGTCTACCCTTGCTCCTGCCTCACTATTGGCCATTCATCTCTTTATTAGGACCATCAGGTGTTTCAGACAGCAGCAGTCTCACAGTTAAACATGTGCATCGTAAACAAAAGTCATACACCTGAAAATAATATTCCCCAACACACCTCTAGAGTTCCCCTTCCTTGAGTTCTACCCTCTTGGAATTCTATCTTGTTCTCCTTTGAAGACCAGAGCAAAGCCCCTCCTACTGCTGGGCGGGGAGGAAGCCATCCTTGTGAGGTCACTCCAGAGGTGCAGATTTGCCAGAACAGGTAGAAGGGAGATTCTGTTTACTTTGCTGTTTTCTTGTCCCCACCCCACAAACCAATGCTCCAACAACCTGCAGAAGAGAAACGCTCCTTGCAGGCTTCCTGAAACTCTGAGACCTAATCGTGAGACTAAGATAGTTTCTTTCCACACAATGAGGTTTAACAAGAACTTCAAGGAGACTTGAAGGAAAACAAAAAACAAAGCGCGCGCACGCGCGCGCGCGCGCACACACACACACATACACACACGCGCACACACACACACACACACACACACACACACACAATTCCTGCCATCCAGATACATACAAAGCCCACACTTCCATCTAGCTCAGCTCAGTTTCTTTTGCTCCATACATCACGCCTTGCTCTCAACAAAAATTAAGAACAAACAAAAAGCAAAACGACACAGTCCAAACTACAAAAGCAACATCTGAACCAGGCTCAAAGATGGAAGGAATATTGAGACTACCAAGATGAGAAGTGTCAATGATGCTCTTAGTAATTACGAGTTCTCCTTTTAAAACTGAACGATAGCTGGGTGGTGGCGGCACACACCTTTAATCCCAGCAAAGCAATCTCTCAGTTTGAGGCCAATCTGGTTTCAGAGCTAGTTCCAGGACAGCCTGGAGAAACCTACACAGAGAAACCCTGTCTGTAAAATAAAAATAAAACAAAACAAAACAAAACAAAAAAACTGGATGATGAAGGGGTCAGATTCATAATGCAGGCACAGAGAAAGAAATGCCAAGGAAAAATCAAATGGAAATACAAGAAATAAATACTGATATCTCAGACACGAAGAACATCTGATGAGTTTATCTGGAGTGGACACTGTTGGTGAAAAAGATTCACTGCCCAGAGCCAGAGGAGAGATGAGTGGAAACTTCCCTAACTGAAATGAGAGAGAGAGAGAGAGAGAGAGAGAGAGAGAGAGAGAGAGAGAGAGAGAAGAAGAAGAAGAA
>NW_004949127.1:2093838-2106808 GCF_000317375.1 Microtus ochrogaster | reverse complement strand
AGGAGGAGGAGGAGGAGGAGGAGGAGGACTGGAGAGGAGGCGGCTGTGCGTGGGATGGGAAGGGCAGAAAGCAGAGACAGGAATGGAAGCAACGTTGGACAGTGATAACAGCAAATCTTTCCAAAAAACTAGTGACAGATGCCAAGCTACAGACACAAGAGGCTTAGAGACCAGCACCTAGGACGGATGTGCAGCTGGGTATATGCTCTTAACCTGAGTGGGCTCCTCAGGCCCTGGCACAGAGATCTTGAAGCAAGGAGGAGGACAGAGCAACTTCTCCACAGAGGGGCAAGGATAACATCCAACTTTTCTTCAGAAAAATTACAAAAGAAGAAAGAGAAGTGATATATTTTAGGTACTGAACGAATAAAAAACCTACCAGCCTATACTTTTGTATCCTGTAAAGTTTCTGTCAAAAGGGAAAGAGAAATGAAAGTTTCTCTAGGTCTCAAATAGAGCTGCTTTGCAAGAAATGTCAAAATAACTTCTTTTAAGAGAAGAAAAACTATAGGCTAGAAACTCTATCTGCATATAGAAAGAATGAAACATCAGGGAAGAAGTAAGTGAAAATAAGGAGTATGGATTTAATTTTTTATCTTAATTTTCTTCATATCCTACAGTATTTGTACTACCTAGGAAGTCTGCTCAGAAAGTGGGCTTTCATTGCTTTAATGAACATCAAAGACTCTGGGAAAAACAGAACTTTCAAAAGAATTATAATTAACATGTTGAGGGGACAGAGAAATGAACCACAGGAAAACAAACAAACCAACAAAATCTCAACTGAAGGAAAAGCAGTAGAAGGGCAGAAACCACAGGAGCTTGGTGAAAGAGTGGCCAGTCCATGGCCACGAGAGGACTTAGGGGCACTGTGTTATCTGGTAAAGATAGCAGTTCCAGAGTGTCTCCCATGAGTGTCTCCCATGAGTTTGCAGGGAGCAGCCCCTGGAGCCCGAAATGCTAGCCTATGTCATGTGAGTCTTGTGCACACTGCGCTGTAAAAACCACCGCTTCCACACAGTCTCCTCCCAGATGGGAAAGGAGGGGGAGGCTCTTCTTTCGCTGGGTTAATTATGCTAGGAACAGTCACACCCCTGGCACCCAGTGAGCACATCTGCTAACTAGAGGAGCCTGCAAGGAACATTTGTTGAAAGATTGCACAAGGGGCATAATGCTGCTTTTTCCTTAAGGCCTATGATAGGCAAACGATTTTAATTCTTCTAGTCTAGATAGCAGATAGTATTCTATAGTCATGCAGACTACCCAAAACCTTGGATATTCAGCTTCGTGGACATTCAGTGTTAGTTAAAGTTGGCTTAAAGAAACCCTGCAAAATAAAAAAAGGATGAAACAAAGATATATAGAAAATAAATCCAAACAATAACGATAAAATCTGAAAAAGGCCCTCCACTAAAAACAAACACACGTGGTGTCCTTAATGTTCAAGGCATTATTAACCTAACCTAAAGGTGGGGACCGAGAAGGTGCAGTGTGGAGGCTAACTAGAAAGAAAACAAGATGGGCAGCCTGAGAACATTAGGTCCACCCCTCTTCCCCAGACCCCAGAAAATGGGGTACTGTGAAACCAGGTAAGACAGTGGGTAAGAGAGGCACCTTCACAGCTGCTTTGAGTATCTGGCCTGGCAGTTTACACGCACGCCACATTCTGTGGTTGGACCACTCTGGAAAGGGTAAAACCCTACAGGTTCATCAGTATCTGAATGCAGAGGATCCCGGGCGCGGTGTTTGGTCTTTCACACAGTCCCAGCTTAGAAAAGCGTAGGAAGCCTGAGCTAGTGCCCAGTTCCCCTCCCGGGTTCTCGATGGAGACAATTGGCATGTAGTAAACAGAAGCAAACCTCCCCTGGATGAATCTCTTCTTGGGAGATTGTACCATATCAGAAGACTAGGGGTCCTATCCTTTGGTTTGGTAGTGAGTGTGCAAGCGGCATGTCTGAGGGGGCTGAGCTTTGGGGCTGTGCAGGTCTGCCTGCGTGGGAGGGTGTGCAGTAAAAGGGAGTCCCTCACAGTGGCTTACCTCGCACCTCTCAGCAGCAGGATGTGAACGTGAGCTTGAACATTGCTACCCTGGAAAACAGAAGTGTTCGGTATGGGTTGTGGAGGCTCCTCCTCTGCAGAGGAGAAACCCTAGAGACACAGAGAGACTGAGCATGGGAGAGGCAGTGCCTCTGGTTCTGGACGGTTAGGGAAGCAGAAAGAGAGCAGGAGCTGAGGAGAGACGATCACTGGGAACTGACTCTGGACGCTGAGGAGAGACAAGTTCTTCTTCAGAGACATAGTGGAACCAGTGGGAAGCTTAAACAAGTTTGTGAAAGATGATGTACTTGCACAAAGATAAAAGAGGGGACAGACAATGAAGAGACCAGTCTGTGCTGGACAGCAACAGAGCAGCTCTGAGCACGAGAGGCAAAGATTACCTGTGAACATTTTCTTTTCCATTTCTTCTTGAATTTTCAGAAGAATCCGCTCTTGTTCCAAGGCTTCTATGTACTTTGAATAGCACCAGGTTGGCTGAAAAAAAAAAAAAATTCAAACTTTGCCGGATTTCCCTCGGGAGCACACTAGAGATAAAATAAATCTCATTATTCCTTTGTTTACACTTCTTATTGATGTATAACATGCACCAAGAAAATTACATCCTAGCCAATTATGGTAGATCATGCCTGGATTTCCAGCATGAATGAGTCTGAGATTAGCATATCTCTAAGGCTAGCCTCAGGTACCTATTAAAGCCCAGGTCAGCCTGGACTATTCAGTGATACTCTGTTTAAAAAACAAAGCAAATTGAAACAAAAAGAAAAATATATTTGAGATATTTCTATCATATATCTCAAAAGATAATACAGATTTCCTCATTTATGCATTTTAATTTTTTAACTGTGAACCACAGATCTTTATCTACCTAGTATTCTCCTTTCATATTTATATTTATTCCATAACAAAGCTACTTCTTGCTGTAGCCTTGACCTGAATCTGTAAATTCTTTCCCTGAGTGAGGAAGAATGTTCAGACAACCATACTGTTGCCCAGTGACAAATGGGACAAGAGCTTATATGATGTGGGATTTCCCTCTGTGTGCTGTGATTACCATTAATGAATAAAGAAACTGCTTTGGACCTAAAGCAGGGCAGAACTTAGGTAGGCAGGGAAAACTAAATTGAATGCTGGGAGAAAAAAGGGCGTGGTTAGACACCATGGAGCCACCGCCAGAGTCAGACATGCCAAAACTTTGCTTGTGAGCCACTGCCATGTGGCGATACACAGATTAATGGAGATGGGCTAAATTAATATGTAAGAGTTATCCAGTAAGAAACCAGAGCTAATGGGCCAAGCAGTGATTTAATTAATACAGTCTTTGTGTGATTATTTTGGGGCTAAGCAGCCAGGAACAAACAAATGGCTCTTTGTAACACTTACGGGCTCAGCAACAGCGGCTCAGCTATCTTTTTTTTTTGTTTGTTTGTTTTTGTTTTTGTTTTTTTGTTTTTTCGAGACAGGGTTTCTCTGTGGTTTTGGAGCCTATCCTGGAACTAGCTTTTGTAGACCAGGCTGGTCTCGAACTCACAGAGATCCGCCTGCCTCTGCCTCCCGAGTGCTGGGATTAAAGGCGTGCGCCACCACCGCCCGGCTCCTCAGCTATCTTTGTATTGGTTACGAACTTAGATGCTTATTAAACATCCAAGATTATTTTGGGGTGACAATTTGAATTTAGACTGATTATTGAATAACAATAATTGATTATTATTCCCTAATTTCTAGAATGACAACATGTAGGCTTAAAAAAGCAAAAATCAATAGTAAATATGTATATTTTTAAGGTGCTATTCAGTTCCCTACAGAAAGCAAAAGTCAAAAGTAAATATGTATTTGCACAGTGCCTCTGACATTTTAAGGCAAGGACAGGACATGATTATTATCAGTGACATCATCATTATCCTCGCCATCACCCTCTCTCTTTGATCAGAGGGGATTCTAATCTCGTTTCAGGCAGCAGAGTAATACTGATGTGGACAGGGCTCAGGACAAAGCCTCTGTGTCTGCATCCCTCGCTGAAGCTTGTGTTGTGCTCCCAACAGGTCAAGCCGATCATTTCCCGATGCGTATACCCGAGCCTCATCCACTTCGGATAGACCTGTCAGTACACGTCTCTACAACAAAATCAACCGTTTCTCTTCCTTCATGAGAGTTTTATAGCCTATTAGTTACCTCAGTAGGGTAACAATTCATTTGGCACTTCTAAGTGCAGAAAAGATTGTTTTATGAGTTAGTATTGTCCTAAGGTGCAAACATTTTTAAATACAAGTCATTAAAAATGGCTGTAGATTAAACTCATGTTTCAGAGAATTGATATGAAGGTGTGCTAGTTGTAAACATAAAAATGCAAATGTATTGGGTGGTGGGCATGTAATACAAAGAATTAAGAAACTGAGACTAAGCATTTAGCATTCTGCGCCATCTCTGAACTCAGCACACTAATCTACAGAGGTTGTTGTATTCTTATTCTTTTCTCCAGGAAGATGTCGCTTCGCTGTCTTCAAGTTAAACCATCAGGAGCTGAGGAAGAGCTTGGTGGGGGACTACATGCTTCCTACGCACAAGGCCCTGGATTTCAATTCCCAGCATGCTCTCGGGGAAAACAGCTGGAGGGCCTTCCCTTCAGACTCTCTGAGGATCACCATTGTAACCCATTTTCACACCTACACCACACACTGACCAGATGTGTTCACAACCTCCTGCTGCTGAGTGACCAAGTCACTGTGCACCCATTGCTCTAGAGGGGAAGCGGGCCCTGGCATCTTACCTGCCGGCCATAGGCTTGCAGGCCCAGCAGGGACTCGCTGGGTAAAGGTGCTTTGGTTAGAGAGCCTGTAGTACTTGCATACTGCTTGAGTCCAGCCTGTGAGGGAAAACAGAGAGTGAGATCGTGGGAAGTTATAATGTCGCGTAAGAAATCAGTTCATGGTGAGTCTACACTTGGAGCTTCACGCCAGTCACTTTGGCCTTTAAATTGGCCATATTCCTATAAGAACACTTAAAGAGAAATGAGACAAGCAATGAGGTAGAATATAAAAATCCAAGCATCAAAGAAAGACTATAGGGGCTGGAGAGATGGCTCAGTGGTTAAGAGCATTGCCTGCTCTTCCAAAGGTCCTGAGTTCAATTCCCAGCAACCACATGGTGGCTCACAACCATCTGTAAAGAGGTCTGGCGCCCTCTTCTGGCCTTCAGGCATACACACAGAATATTGTATACATAATAAATAAATAAATAAATAAATAAATAAATATTTATAAAAAAAAAGAAAGACTATAGTTCTCGTGAACAGACAACCAGACTTTCCACTGGGGCAATGCATGGACATAGAACTGTAACCCCCAAACAAATGGAATCAAGGTCTATGTGTTCCTTCTCTCATGTCTGCCTCTGGGGAAATGTTCCATACAATGACAGACAGAACATTGTTTGCAGAACAGTGCCTTTCACGTGGGGCACCTGAGGATTTGCTGTGTGGCAAATGAATACACACACATACACTGTAGTGACTGAATGGTCTCCCGCCCTCAGGTATGTGCTGAATGGTGACACCACGTGTAACTGTGCTGTCATCGTCAACAGATGAATAGCATATGCCTGATGCCTCCCTCCCTTCTTCCAAATAGAAACTAGGGTCACTTCCAACTCCGTGTGTTAGAAACCAGTCAGTATACATACACCTGTGCTCACTTGGGATGATTCTGCCATGCATAATAATTTCCTAGAAACATGTAGAAAGAATGAACACCTTAAACAATATATGTGGTCAAACAAGTGTGTGTGTGCTCATAAATATGCAGATACACCTGACCATGGAGACCATGGAGCCAGAGAGCAGCCTTGGGTGTTGCTTCTCAACACCAGTGTTTCTGACAGGGTCTTTCCTGCCTAAGGTAGGCTAGGCTGCTGGCCAGTGAGCCTGGGGCTCCTCCTGTCTCTGTCTCCCAGCACTGGATCACTAGTCCATGTCACCAGGCCCAGCTTATTCACATGGCATGTGCCCTACCCCCCCAACACGCATTCACACACACACACACACACACACACACACACACACACACACACACGTAACTTCTTCACTCTAGGGGATGAAGCTGTTGACGTTGTCTAGGTGTGAAGAAAGCCTTCTTGAAGAAGAGAACACATCTGACAACAATTTTGGGAAACTCAAGAACAGTCTGAGAGCCGTGAAGGAAGGCGAAGGCTTGAAGTCACTAACGCCTGCGGCTGTAACTTTTGGGGCGCGGTTCCCCAGCCCACATTCCTCTCTGGGCCGCACCTCATCCTTTAGAAGTGTGATTCCATCTAGAGCGGATTCAGGCTTACCTTTCCGATCTTGTCTTCATCTGACTCTGACATTTTCTTTTTCTGTTTATGTTCTTGTCTTCTCTCTAAAACACTCATAATTTTTTCATCTGTTAAATTCTTCCTAAACTCACAAAACTGTGGCCAATACTTAAACAGAACCCCAAAAATTGTCATCTGTATTAAAAAACAAAAAACTATGTTTCAGATTATCATTCTCGACAAATGTACCAAATTAACTCTAACTTGCCATAATCATGGACTTCTCCATCCTTAAGATACACCACACAACCCCCAACCCCAGCACCTTATTGTTTGCAGACTTGGTGCAGTGAGCCCAGCACGGGCTTCTCTCCAGTCCTCTTAAACACTCACAGGGTGTACTTGAAAGTGAATTATTCTCAGTGTTTCCCTAACCCATTGATCACATTTCTAAAGACTCCATTAGGTCTTTTTAAATGAGAAATTCATGTTTTCTTTTTAAGCTGCCCTGTTGCTCAGCCGCACTCTGCTGTTTTATGCAACTATTCCAAGTATTCGGTTCTTCAAGGGAACTCCCCCGAGCCTTTCTCTGTCTTTCAGAGAAAGGAAATACCATTTTGTCTCTGGAAAGGCTCTTAAACAAAGCTGCGGAGCTAAGAATAAATCTTGAGTAACTTTTAAATGATATAATCTCTTTTATGTGAGAGCAAGAAGAAGTAACATTTAAAAAGCAAAACCAGCACCCTAGGCCACTGCTCTGTGAGGACCGTGCACATTAAGTGATTAATTGTGATGTGCGTGGAGATAAGAGTAGCTGCTGTAATTCCCGTGCCGAGCTCTTACATTAGCTCCAGAGGCATAAGTTACTTCCAAGAAGGTAGGGCTTGCCACATCAAATCAAGCCCAACATCTTAGGGCTAAAGTGGCCTTTACCTAAAGCCTTGAAGAAAAACGAGCTGTCCTATCAGGCTCCAAGCCAACTCTCAGGGTAAAGGAATTTTTTCAAAGTCAATGCTTGAGTCCTGAATTAGCAAAAATCACTACTCATGTTTTCTAGGCGTGAATGTAATTATTTATTCATTCGTGTGTGTGTGTGTGTGTGTGTTTCTCTGCATCCTGTAATGGCTGCCCTGAACTCACTTTGTAGACCAGGCTGGCCTTGAACTCTCTCTTTAGACCAAGCTGGCCTCAATTAGTACACATTCCCCTGTACCTGCAGCACCTTAAAAATGACCAAATTCTGAGATATATTAATGAATGTAGGGCTACTTTGCTCTCTGCCAGAAGATGGGGCAACCTCGGGCTCTCGGTAGCGGGTGTGGGGAGAGACGGGCTGATACAGGCAACTTTGAGTTGTTTCTCAGCCCCTGGTTCCACTATGCTCACTCCACAGGCTGACCTCACTACACTCCTTGTTCATGACAAATCTCACACATCCACGTGGTCAGAAATGCCTGCTCTACATTTAGACCACAGAGATGAATAAGAAACACACTCTGCCCTCACAAACTTGGCAAGCTACTTTGGATTCAGTGTTTTAAGTCTTAGGACAGAGAAACACAGGGCAGAGAAGATGGACCTGCGTGAACTCAGGGCTAAAGACAGAAAAGGTGGATTATGGAGCTACACTATTTCAGCGACCCCGGGAAGAGAGAACAGAGGTGGTAAGGGATGCGGCTCCGGGTGTGTAGCAAGCTGACTTCTCTCTGTGGGCAGCAGGAAGACAGTAAAGCATTTTAAGCAGAGGGTAGCATGATCAGACACCATTTTGAGAAAAAGTACTTTGCTTCCAGCGAGTTGGTTGGAGCGAGCCCAGAAACCGGAGCTATGGTAATGGTTAATAATTAATAGTTAATAGGTTTTGCAGATCTGAAGTGACACAGAGGTGAAGAAAAATGGATAGACCCTCACAACAAGGAGATAAATGACTGACTTTTAATGCCTGATCAAATGTGGGGTTAAGGGAGTGAAAGAGAGGAAGGACATATGGATGGCGACCAGATCTGGGCTCGCGTCTCTGGGGTAAGGGATGCCACTCTCAGAGCGTACCCCCATCTCTGGTAAACAGGAAAGAGGACCTCAGAAGAAGATTCTGTATTCCAGATGTTCTAAGCTACCTCTGTGACTCCACCCTAGGAAATCAGATAAACACGCTAAGCCTGTGGACCCGTCCCACTGTGGACACCTATGCTCAGCCCTGAGGTCCGACAACAAGGACCTCAAGTCTTGTTCTGGTTTGTCAGGACAACAAGGTGAGGGGATCTTAGCGGATGCCACAGTTTTGGTGCCACGCTTTCTCTGTTTCATCCTCAGTCGCTCCTCTGCCTGTTTAGTCATAATTTGGATTATGAGTCCACTCCCAGTCCCTTAGAGGACCTGAACACAGCTGGCTTAGAAATGAACACTGAGGGGGTAATGGCCTTTTTCCATGCTCGGCAATCGCTCCCCAGATCTGTTTCCTGTCACTTAGTTTGTGACATGGCCTTCCTCGTTACCCCTATTATAACTTATTTTTCTTAATCATTTTTTAGGAACAACATCACTAAAAGGGTTTTCAAAATGCAAATAAATTATGCTCACCGAGTCAATGTTTTCTATTATTTATCTTAAAAAGCAGTAACTTGAGCAGGTTAAAAGCGGCCCGAGTTTCTCTCGTGAGTGTATGCACTTTATGCTGGCTGAGCGCTTACATCTCCTCTCACTTATCTTATGAGCTATGTGGATATTTCAAGCTTTAAAAATATACACATTTTAAGACACACGTATTTTACACATTTCTGTGGTAGTGGATACTTTAAAAGCGAGTATGAATGGCAAGAAAGGATGGAGGAATTACCTGGAGCATTTTTACCATTTGTAGGTAAAAGTAGTAACTGTGAAAAGTCAAAGTATATTATTTAGTTTTATTTATGGCATTATCAACAACAGTATAAAAGTTATTAGCTTTGTGTATTTATTATATATTAATGATATATAGGCAAAAGATGTCCACATTAAAGAGAGCAAATCCCAGTACCAGGGAGATTAAAATCTTGCCATACGCGAGCAACAGCAGAGCTTTAAAGAATACCTTGACTACTGGTGTACTTCGCCTCTGGCTTTTACCTGTGCCTCTCGGAACACGTACAGTCCCATTTCCTTCCTGTGTTCAATTATCTTCTGGGCCTGCTCGACTGGAATATCAATCTGCAGAGCTGGGGGGATACAGGAGTTGATGAAGCAGTTGATGATGGTCGTGATCTTCTTCTGAATGATGGACTCACTACAATGCGAATGGCACAAATCCTGGACAGGGAAGAGCCGCAAAGCAGGATGGGATTGATTCTTTTCCAGAGCGCTTTTTTTTTTTAAATATTTATTTATTTATTATGTATACAATATTCTGTCTGTATGCCTGCAGGCCAGAAGAGGGCACCAGACCTCATTACAGATGGTTGTGAGCCACCATGTGGTTGCTGGGAATTGAACTCAGGACCTTTGGAAGAGCAGGCGATGCTCTTAACCACTGAGCCATCTCTCCAGCCCCTAGTGCTTTACAGTATATACCGCTTAGCTTGGGCTTGGGGGGGGGGGCACGGCGACGTGTCAGAGCTATTTTCAAAAATCCTTTCTTTTAGACCCGGGGAGCCTGACGCTTCAGTGCACGTGCCTTGCTTTCATTGACTCTGTCGCTTGTTTCCCTAGGCAGGTATGACTCGATAACATTTATGCAGTGCACTGATGGGGGCCGGGTCTCCCTGGAGGAGACGTGCGAAAGCCTATTGCTCAAAAGTTGTGACAGCGTCCTAGAGGAACACTGAGAATCCGCATCTATCCAGCTACAGGTGGATACGAAAGCTTTCCATCCTGGCTGCTGCCTCAACAAGACCAGCAAGTCTGCCTCTGCTGCGAAACAGGAACGTCCTTACAGCTACCTAGGGTCCATGGTGCTCCGGTCTTCCGGTCTGTGAGAGCTGCCCATCCATCACCGTGAGCAAGTACAAGGGAAAGTAACTCGTGTGTGTGTGTGTGTGTGTGTGTGTGTGTGTGTGTGTGTGTGTCCCCTCCACTTAGTGTACAGCTCCAGAGCTTCAAACCCACAGCCCCCGAATATGGCTTCTGGGTGCCAGTGAAAGAGAAGCTCCTGTCAGCCAAGCCTATGACGGAGTTTCCTTATCTTTTGGTGTACAGGAAGCAAGAGGGAGGGGGAGACCGGGTTGAGGCATATGTCCTTCTATGTCAGTACCGAGTAACCCATCCTTAGCGAGGCCCTACCTCTACTTCGGGAAACAGTGCCTCCAGCTGGCCACCACGTATTTACCAGATGCCACGTGAGTCCCTGGGGGTCCTTTCGTCATTACACCATAATGTCGTTACACCCTTCCTTTTAGAGGGATTTTAAAAGTCATAGTAGTACATTAAAATGTTCTAGTTTTAAAGTCGGAGTCAGAGACAGTATTTTTTTAATAGATAGCTTGGCTTGAATTACAGCATTTTTATGTCAAAAATTTTGCTCTGAAAGCAAGCAAATTTGGAAACTCCTCATTCTAGGCCAGAAATGAGCTAACAATGACTAAGTACCCAGCAAACACCAGTTACTGTAAGAGATGTGTTAGGATATTAAAGAAAGAAAACTTTGGGCACCAGTCATGTGAAACTTTTATATAGGGCTTACCATATGTTATCTAGAAAAAAAGCTTAATATTAATATTACATTGTAGGCAGCATGACCACTCAATTTAGCATCAACTCAGAAAAAGTCCATTTGTACTGCATAAGTCTGGTATATTACCAAATATTCACTGTTCACCATTCCTTGTAGGATTATTATATAATCATTTGATGAACTTGATTATAATTATGGAATTTAAACTTGTGAGGTCGAAACAAATTTGCAATGTTACAGAATATTAATTCTGACTAATGGGTTAGAACTTAGACTCATAACTGATATTTTTTCCTAATTTCTTTTTTCCCCCAAGACATCATATTATATATATATATAATCCTGGTCGTCCTGGAACTTGCTTTGTAGAGCAGGCTGGCCTTGAACTCACAGAGATCCACCTGCCTCTGCCTCCTGAGTGCTGGGATTAAAGGCTCTTGCCTTGTTAACTCTCACCTGTTATGAGGATTAAGAATGCTTCCCTCTAGTAAGCTTTCTGTGACGCCTTCAGCCAATAGAGATGACATCTTACCCTCTTCCCTAACATCCGGGGCCTTGAATGTGTCTTATTCACCCCCTCATCTGTTTCTCTTTAGATTGTAAAGTCTGAGAAGGACACTATTTGGCTATTGTTCTATACATAGCATTCACCTTAATCCTTGTGTCAAGGGATGGAGTCAAGAAAAACTTGAGAGTTTGGAATATATCTTTACATTTTTTTTTCTCTACAAATACTCCCATGAACACAAATTTTATATGCAGTCATAGTCATATAGTTGCTCAGTAACTAGCTTTCAATAGATAATCAATAGGTAAACATTTACATCACTAATCATTCTCCTAAACAACTTTTATTGACTGTAGCAATGAATCAACGTCTCAATTAAGTACCCAATATCCTGTTGTAGACTTGGTTCTTTCTGATTTTTCACAATCCAGAACACTGTTTGACCAAGATTACCTGAGCTGTCTCTTTGTCTATTTCCAGTGCCACTACGAGGTCACAGCACAGCCCTGTGGCTGATGACACAGAGGTCAGAGACACAATGACTTGGGTGACATCACGCTCTATCACTCCACGAGCTACCTCATTTTGGAAGTTTCTTAGCTTTTCTGTGTTTTAACATCTTCACCTGTAAAATGCTAACTATAACTCCCTTGATATCAAGGGATTCTTGTGAATAATGATCCCATGATCATTGTTATATGGATATACCAATTAGGAATGTCTCCAGGCAAAATGTGTGGTGCATTTATAAATGCATGCGATAGAAAGGCCATGGTGCAGGTTTTGAAAGCACAAATATTATCATGGGGGCTCATTCTTTCTCTTCATTACTGCAAGAGGTGCCTCTGGACAGTGGGCAGTAAATATGCCAATATTTAAACACTAACACAAAGGAAGCTGGCAATACTGGGATATATTATATAAAATCCATATGCATCTGCTATCTTAATGCATCTCTTCAAACAAAAGTGGTTTCTCCAGGTCCCAATACAATACCTTAAACTTTTGTACTTCTTGCCAAAAAAGTACTCCATTTTCCAATAAATCTCCTTTCAGGGCCACAAATCGTTGAAATTGCCTTGCAATGACTGGATTCAATAATGCTTTACGGAAAGCAATAATCTCACAGGATGAAGATATCCACTTACTTGCCACAGGCTGTCCAAACAACACAGGCAATCAGACATGTTCCAAAAGTAGCAATCAAATCGTTAATTAGACCAAAACCACCAACTTCTACTTCTTTTGATTTGGCTACTGAAACTTGTGGTATGAATATAATAGACTCTGACAGCTTTGCCCTCGGACTCTCTACCTTTTGTCTTTTTTTAATGGATCCATTAGTTTTAGAAACTAGAAGGAAGAAATTACTGAGTGATGCACGTGTAACTACATTGTTAAAACATTCTAATAGCCTTTACATGTAACTACATTGTTAAAACATTCTAATACCTTTACATGTAACTACATTGTTA
>NW_004949127.1:2090770-2093461 GCF_000317375.1 Microtus ochrogaster | reverse complement strand
TTTTTCGAGACAGGGTTTCTCTGTGGTTTTGGAGCCTGTCCTGGAACTAGCTCTTGTAGACCAGACTGGTCTCGAACTCAGAGATCTGCCTGCCTCTGCCTCCCAAGTGCTGGGATTAAAGGCGTGCGCCACCACCGCCCGGCTGACTGCATCATTTTTAATTATTTCTTTTGCTCTTTGGGATTACAGTATTTTTAAGAAAAGTCCAAAAATTCTATAATTTAGGTTGAAAATTTAAACTAATTCCAATTCTATCCTGGTAAGATCATATTTTTATATGACATGCTTTTAAATCATCTTAGTAAACTATGAGTTCTAAGGAATAATTATAATAATTCATAACAGTAATTAACAATTATTGCCTATTAACTGTATGAGTGTGCTGATAGGAATGGAAGCCAGGGTCTTGTGCATGCAAGGCAATGCTCTACCACTGAACTTCGCTCAGGACAACTAATAATTTTTTTCGTTGTTTTGACACAGAGTATCACCATGTAGTCCAGGCTAGACTGGAACTCACTATGAAGCCCAGGCTGGCCACACTTTCACAGAGGTTCGCTCGCCTCTGCCTCCTGAGTGCTGGGATTTTTTTTAAATAATAAAATTCTTCTGACTGAAGATTTACTTTACATCATACAAAATCTAGAAGAACCCATGATGCTTTAATAAGGCTTAAAGGTATTTTATTTACACCCATTTATATTGTAACAATTTTTAAATAAACTTTTAAAAATACTTTGCTCATCTAAAGTCACATCCTCAACCTATTTTACTCTCTCAAATTCAAAAAAAACATAGATTTATTAAATTTATAAAATTTATATATTGAAATAGATTTCAATCCTGCTGGAATTGGCCAGAGTTGATGGTAGTAGACAGCCGCACAGGGAAGCAGCCCTCTAAGGCAGTGTTGTAGATGGACGCACAAATTGCACCAATGACTAAATGCCATTTCTGACAAGGACTAAATAAGTTCCTTGAAAAAAATCACATGTGACCATCCATACAAATGCTTGAAAGAGTTTTGCAAGAAATGACCTGGGAACAGCAACCAAAGAGTAATGAATTCCGCCTGGAGAGGGGCAGCCTGGAAAGAGCAGGGCCTTGAACTGGAACAGAGAGGTGGCAGCAACCCCAGGCAGTCTGGGTGAGTGGCGGTGCCATTAACCCAGACACGGGACATAGATGCCTATCACTGTTTAGTGAAGCACATGCCATGTTCTCTGGACAAAAATTCAAGACTCTCAACATCTGGTCCATATTAAGATTACAGCCCTATAAATAGGAGCAACTATGGATTAAAGTGGGATGTTTATTTAAAACCCACTCAACAAAGACTGTTTTAAGACTTGCTTCTTAAGATACTAAAACTTAGCCATTTAAAGAAAACCTGTAATTTAAATAAATAGAAAATAATGCAAAATATAATTCACAATAATATAAACTATAAGCTCAGTATACTTAGTATTTCAATAAAGATGTAACAAAAACAAGCCTTTCAAAAGAGTGCCTACTTTCAAGAGGAAGCCACAGAAGACGACTTCCTGATGGAGACGTGCATTCTTCCAACGCGAGGCTAAACCTTTATCTTCGCTCGCTAATTTGGAGGGGTCACCTGGGTCTCACTTTTCATGACCTCAGAGAACAAATCCTCAGGAGCTTTTAGACTCACCAACAGGACTGTGCTCATCATACTTGTTAAGAAGCAAAGTAAGCCATCTTCTAAAGCTTTGCATTACAGAGATCTTAATAATCTTCAAAATTATGGTTGCCACAGTTGCTTTCTAGCTAAGCTGAGATTTTCAGTACAGGGGTAATGAAGGATGATTTAACCTGCTGGTTGTGCTTCACGTGACCTGTTCGTTCTGTGTGATCCACTCTCCTGGTATTAAACTACCACATACTGCAAGAACAGCTTGTTCAACATGCCCAGGACACACACAATTAAGTATATATATTTCCATCCACCCCAGCGTTGGGAACCAAACCTAGGGCCTCAAGTGAAAAGTGCACATTTAAGGTCATTCACATGCTCCCCAGTCGAAAGGTCAGGAGCTCTGCAGAGTCACACTTTTCCCCAAGTTCCATCGGCCAGCGTGAACACAACCGGGCATCAGTCGGAGGTTTAGACAATAAGGGTCAGGAGCAAGGAGTGTGTGTGTGTGTGTGTGTGTGTGTGTGTGTGTGTGTGTGTGATGGAGAGATAGGACATGTGTGTGTGAAAGTGTTTTGTGAAAATTGTTGGTATGTATGTAAGTGTATAAGAGTGCACTGTGTGAGTATGTACGTGTTCATGAGTGTGGACGAGTATGAGTGTTTGTGCTACTTTGACAGAGTAGTATTTATAAGAGAGAGAATATAATCACTTGCCTTCCACACTCCAATTTTCCTGTCATGCCTCTGCAGTAAAAGCTCATCCGCTATGTCTTTCATCCGTATCTAAAAGCATAATCAATTATTTTAGCAACATATTCAGAATAGCTACAGTTTGAATTCTTTATTATTTATCAGCTCAAGGAATGAGGCAAAGGTCAGGTTAGGTAGGAGAGTGCCACTCAGGACGATGACACTCAGACCATGAAGTAAAACCCTGCACTCTGTGTTATAGGCGGGTTCTCCTGGAGTGAAACCCTGCACTCCGCGTTATGGGCGGGTTCTCCTGGAGTGAAACCCTGCACTCCGCGTTATGGG
>NW_004949127.1:2083889-2090495 GCF_000317375.1 Microtus ochrogaster | reverse complement strand
TTATGGGTGGGTTCTCCTGGAGTGAAACCCTGCACTCCGCATTATGGGTGGGTTCTCCTGGAGTGAAATCCTGCACTCCGCATTATGGGTGGGTTCTCCTGGAGTGAAATCCTGCACTCCGTGTTATGGGTGGGTTCTCCTGGTTGGGTTCTCCAGCTGTGCTGTCACCTAATGGCACTACTCCAAACACTGGTGACAGTGTCACTTCGGCTTGTGTAAGAACTGAAGCTATAGAGTTAGTGATGGCCTCACAGGTGTTGTGCCATTTCTAGCCATTTTACATTTTCCACAAGTGATTTTTAGGAGCCACCTATAATTCACAGGAATACAAAAGGTACCGCTGGTTCTTCATCTATGGATTCAACTAACCTCTGATGCAAAATATTCAAATAAGAAAACTGTATCTATACTGAGCATGTCAGGCATCTTCCCCTTATATTTATTTTTCCAGATTTATTTAACATTTTTATTGTATTATGATTTTTAAGTAATCTAATGATGAAATGAACTATATGGAGAACTATATATAATTATATGCATATATAGCCTCATTTTATAGAAGTGGCTTCAGCATCTTCAGGTTTTTAGTGTCCCGTGGGTCCTCTCTGGATACCAAGGAATAACATTTAGGGGGTTTCCGGTTGTATATAATCTCTCCCTTTTCTGGGAAGCTACTCCTGCCAGATCTATGTTGTGTGCCTTTTATTCCTAGTAGCTCACCTAAAGAGGCCAGGTCTGTAAGACAAAGTAATGCTGCAGTTGGAGCCTGGGGCCCCCTGCATGCTAGGCAGGTTCAGAATCAAGCTCACGCCATGCCCTGTGTCTTTGTGACAGGCACAGATCAGGGGAAGGAGAGCTGCTCTTTCTTGCTAGATTCCAGCGCTACCCCTGACCTACATCTTTCTAAAGCGTGGGTGTCCGTTCCTCTTCTAAGCATGGGGGATGCCCCAGCTTCGTTCACTCAAAATCTCATGACAATCAGTTTGTTTTGCTGCTCACACACAGAATGCAAAGGAAATGACTACAAGCTACAATAACTTGACTGTGGTAAAGAGAAAATGTGGTAATAATATCAGTAAGTCAGATGTCACTCCACCTGGTTACAGGTCAGTCAGGACTGTGTAAAGAGACCTGCTTCTAAAACACAATAAAAACAAAACAAAAACCAAACCAAACAGCAACAAAAACAAAAACCCAAAACAAAACCCAACTGCATTACTAGATGATATTTAAGTCTCTTCTTGCTGGGTACCGTGCTAAGAAATCAAGCATACATTGTTGTCATTGCTGTTAAGAGGGGCTTCATTTTGTAGCTGTAGCTGGGCCTGTAACTTGCAAGGATACTGCTGGCTCTACCCCCAGAGTCATGGGATTACAGGCATGTGCTACCATGGCCTAATACAGTTGTTGCTGACATTCTTACTTCCCAAATGGAAATACCAAACAAACAAAACTCAGAAGAGGAGCCACGAATGTGCGGCAAATGCTGGGGTTGGGAATTTGAGAAGCCTGATTCCTTGCTTGTCACAGCTACCCACTGCAGGCTCATGACTGGTCCACAGGTACTCACACTGAAGGGCTGGCTAGGTCCTGCCAATGACTATCCAAGATTATGCAGGTCATGTACCTTTATCTTCTGACGGGATGCAAACTGTTCGCTTGAGAGGAACAGTGGCAGCCACACATTTTCCAGCCTGTTCAAGACATGTTTCTGGATTTCCACCAGCACAGATGGGTCAAGCTGCTCGTGAAGGATCCTCCCCCAGCCGCCACTCATGAGCATTATCTAGGAGAGCAAAAACAGCACAGAAACCACATGCTTTTTTTTTTAAACTAATAAAAGCCATTTAATTCACTCACTCATGTTGAGCTTTTGAATCATATTGGATAGGTGCCATGATTTCCATTTTCCACAAAACGTCTTCTTAATGTATGGTTTTGCCTCCCGTGGAATATTGGAAAAAGCACAGCAATGAGGTGGGGTTTTGTTTTGTGTTTGTTTTCTGTGTCAGGGCCTAATTTCTGCCACTGAGATCCACCCAGGCTCCCAGGCACCAACACTTTTTCCCTCCATGGTCTCGGTAACTATGACACAAGGTGGTGACTATTGCTTTTCTGAGTTCTTACAAATACGTGATTCTAGTCTAACTGAGCCATTGCAGGGAACATCTTTCTCTTCATAAGTGAAGGAAACGAGGCGTCTGACTAGTTAAGAGGGCTCCTGACCCAGGTCCTTGACACAGCAGCGACAATCTTGGTGGCTGGGTTGTTGGGCAGAGGTAGTGGGGTGACTGCCCTCTCCCTGGTGCTTCTCTGATGTCATTCGGGAAGAGCCCAGGGGAGGCAGCAGGGAGAGGAAGGTCGCGCCCCTCTGATTTGTACAGCCAGCAGCACTGAGAGAACATCATGAGTGACGGCCTGAATATTCCCTCATGGAGGTTTCAACCTTCCTCTGTGTACTGCCAAGTGTCTGCACACTGAGATAAGCTCTTTATTTAGTTCACCTTTGATAAATGCAATTAAGAAAATACTACTAATATTTTATATAAAAACAAAGCAGAAATCATCTTTTTAATTGTCCCGAACAATATTAAATAAGAGTAAAAAACAAGATTGCATTTTTCCTAGCAAAGTGTTTTTAATTCAGTCGGGGGCGGGGTGAGCTGTACAAAATGTGAGGCAAAACTCCCAGGTATAAAATAGGTAGAGATGGGACACGCGGAACGGCAAAGACATCTGCTGTAAGCCAGAGCATTGGCTTGACGGCAGCGGTGACGCCCCACCGTCGTCTAAAAGCTCAGCAAGCGGCGTATACTACAGCACGTTCACACAGCTGTGTCAGACGCCACAACGCCTCGCGCCAAACAAGACAAATGCTTCCCATGTGTTCGGCCCACACGTGGCCTAGCCACGCCTCTAACGTGCCGCCCTCCTTTCCCTCCAAGCTCCGTGCCTTCACCCGCTCCAGAGTCAGATTGTGGGGTTGGTTCTCTGAATTCATGAATAGCTCAGAGTTTTTTCTTTACTGAATCTAATATTAATCTGAAATTTTCATTTTCTAAGTATTAACCATTAAAGAATACTTATCTTTGTAAGCTTTAACAATTAAAAAAGATTTACACAATACGTTTGCTCTTTAGATAGTTAAAAAAAAAAACCACCTCACACTAAATAAATCACTTTTAACTCTAAATTTCAAAAGCATAATCATATTGTTTTCTGTAACTGATGGCTTCATTGTCAGTAGAATCTGTAATTCAGGCCACTGCCATGGCACAACAAAGTGGCTAAATCTTTGTTCACAGTCTGTAAAAAGTTTCTAGGCTGGGCATGGAGATGCATGCCCGAAATCCCAGCTCTTGGGAGACAGAGGCAGGTGAATCTCTGTGAGTTTGAGGTCAGTCTGGTCTACACTCTATGGAGAGTTCTAGGATAGCCAGGGCTATGTAGAGAGACGCTGTCTGAAAAAACAAAAACAAAGAAAAGCCTCCATTCTAGGGTGAGAGAATCATAGACAGTGTTTTCGAAGATCAAAAGCCTTTGAGGCAGCAGCTTAAGAAAGCAGAAGTGGCAGCTAGGCTCAGGGGTGGATGTGGCCCTTTTCTCCTGTTGGAGACCCACGGCCCTTGTCCCTGTGGTTTAACACTTGGTCCTGAGCACCTAAAACAGCGTGAGACACCAGCGACACACAGGGCACTCAATGAATGACAAAATCAAATCAGTGTGACGCTGTCTTTGTACCCCAAATTTATGAACACTGTCCTTAAAACCAACCTAGATAAATGACATTTTATCCAATAAAGTAACTTTAAAGTGACATGTTTTAGGACATGTAATACTTGAATGAACTTTAGGGATCTATAGATGCCCACCAGACACCTAAACCAAAGTGTCCCTCCGAAACTGTAACACACAGCAAAAAGAGACCTTCGCACTGTTGGCGAAAGAAGGGATCGCCTGTACCCTCCAAACAAGCTCATACCTGGTCCTGCTGATGCAAAGAAGCTGGGCTGCTGGGGCCAAAGAAATACTTCTTATTAAGGTATTTGTTTTTAATGTCTATAGACTTTGCCTCCCTTTGCTTCTGGTCCTTAAAAAGCATTCTTCGGAACTGTTCGATGTCTGTCCAACACGCAAGGTCGATGCTGGAAAGAGAGTGCATTCTTTTTTAGCCTCTAGAGTCAATTAGACACTGGCCAAGCTGCTGACAGGCAGGAGGTGGCTGTCTGGTCAGATCAAGGATGAAGCACAGCCTCATCCAAGCCCAGCAGACGACTCCGCTGTTGCTACAGCCTTAACTCTCGCTACATGAACGGCTTCTGGTGAAGGTATGGGGTATGCAGCAGATCTCTCGTTTACTGGCGGTGTCTCAGAGTTGCATCTGAGGATTGGACTGGCATCTTCAAAGTCAAATACGGGGAAATGCCACATATGTGTCATGGTTATTTGATAATGGTACAAATTCAGAATAATCCTCATCAGGATAAGGAGAAGTTTGGCCCTAAATTCAAACCAGTTTCTGTTAACGTGAGAGAAAAATATGATCAAAGTTTCAGTTCGTAGTACAAAAATTTCTAAAACTGCAATGTTTGATTTATGTTAGTTAATAGAACTGTGAACTTCTACAGTAATTAGGGAACAACTGTAAAAGACAGTTCCCAAAAATACTAAAGGGAGCAGCAGAAGAGAAAGCTTGAAAGTTGCTTCCAGCCAGCTAGTACTAAAAATAGCCCCAAGCACTGCACGATTGCTGAGAATAACACGGGAGGCTGAAGCAGTTGCACGTCCATCAGGGTCTTTTAAGCAGACTTTTGTCTGTCAGTTTTCACTGACATAGGTAAAGATCTACTGCCTCTGGCCAACAAGAGGCCCCAGGGAAAGAAGGTGGCCCCTGCCCCTTGCTGTCGTGAAGAAACAGAAGGTCAAAATGGTGGTAAATTCTTTGCTTGAGAAAAGGCCTGAGAACATCACCATTGGGCAGGACATCCAGCCCAAAAGCTTTGTCATACAGCCCCGCTACACTAGACCGCAGTGGCAAAGGACCGTCCTTTATAAACGGCTAAAATATCTCCTGCCCTAAACCAGTTCCCGCAAGGCCCTGGACCAGAAAACAGCTACCTAGCTGCTTAGGTTTGCCCACAAGTACAGGCCAGACACAGAGCAGAAGAAGGTTAGGCTGCTGGCAAAGGGGTCATCCCAACTGAGAGGCCACTTGTCCTTCGAGCAGGGGTCAATACAGTCACCACCTTGGTGGAGAATAAGAAGACTCAGCTGCTGGTGCCCATGACGCAGACCCCGTTGAGTTGGTGGTCTTCCAGCTTACACTGTGTAGAAAGATGGGGGTCCCCTACCACATCATCAAGGGGAAGGTCAGGCTGGGGCGGCTGGTCCCCAGGGAGACATGCATCACTATTGTCTAACACAGGTTAACCCAGAGGACGAGGGTGCCCTGGTAAGCTGCTGGACCAATTACAGTGACAGATATGGTGAGATCTGCCTCTACCTGGGAAGGCAGCGTCCTGGGTCCTAAATCTGTGGCTTGAATTGCCAAGTTGGAAAAGGCAAAGGCCAAAGAGCTAGCCACTAAACTGGGTTAAATGTACACTGCTAAGTTTTCTGTGCATGAATGTAATTACAAGCTTATCTCCCATCTTTAAAAAAAATCTGCTACCAAGCCATTAATATAGCATAAATCAAAATTAGTATCAAAAAAGGATTTATTTTACTGAGAAATATATTTAAAATTAGGTATTTCCTCACCTTGAAGAATGAGATTCTAGAAACTGGCGGAAATGTTCGAATTCCAGTTTGTTGTTGAGCAGATCACTGAAGGTGAAATGCTGGTATTCCTCAGGGACGTTGCTCCAGTACTCTGTTTGTTTAGAGACGTCAGACAGTGACAGCTTGCCAGCCGCAGGTCCAGCAGTGTCCTGGGGACAAAATGCTTTCGCAAAAATCTCTTAAATGCAACAAATTATTTGCAGTTTTAAACAGGAAACCTGAAATAAAAGTTAACTTCTGGGCGAGGCCAGTTTACAACTGGTAGACCTAGACAGACTAGATGTTCACATTCTGACTCTCAAGGTCTTCACTGCTCCTTTTTAAAGAGTATTTAGTAAACACTGTGTGTATGATACAAACAAAGTACTCTGTGTGCACGTGTGTATGAGCACAAGTTCATAAGGGTGCCCAGTGTACAAAATATTTGTCTTCAAAATATTACTTTTATTTCTTAGTAAAAGGGAAATGCCTTTTGCAATAAAACACAAAACCAAAAACTAAAAAGCCTCTTAGTCTCTCTCCATATATGTACATACATATGAATTATATATAAATCTATGTAGATACACACACATATAAATAAACTATATATGCATGGTGCACACCTTTAATCCCAGCACTTGGAAGGCCGAGGCAGGCAGATCTCTGAGTTTGAACCTAACCTGGTCTACAGAGCAAGTTCCAGGACAAACAGGCCTACTTAGAAACAATGTCACAAAAAAGAAATACCAAAACCCAAAAAAGTTGTCTTCTAAAATCCACAGAAACACAATAAATAAATGTAATTTTTAAAACATATAAAATAGCATTTTATATGATATATAA
>NW_004949127.1:2072907-2083766 GCF_000317375.1 Microtus ochrogaster | reverse complement strand
CATTTTTATATATTATATATAAATATATGTGTATATGTAGTTTATTTAAAATGAGGAATATAATCATGTAGCTATGGTTTTGTAATTATATTTTATCTTAATAATTTATAATGGATATTAAATATTCTCTCATAATTATTTAAAATTTTTAAAATTTATTTTATTGTGAGTGTTTTGCCTACAAGTATGTATGTGCACCTTGTGTGCAGAGGTAAGAAGACAGCATCAGATCCCTGGAACTGATGACCCTTGTGGCCACCTGTGATGGTGGGAATTGAGCCCAGTGGCTCTTAACCGCTGAGTCATCTCCAGCACAAACCACATGTGATTTTTAATATAGATAACTCACCCTCTGTATTAGTGTTTGTAACATAGATAACTCACCCTCTGTATTTGCGTTTTTAACATAGATAACTCACCCTCTGTATTAGTGTTTTTAAATGTGCAGTCGTGAGATAAACTATAAATATTTCAAAAAGCAATGTTCCTTATATGGAGGAATTGTGTATAGCATTATAAATGTTGCCCCTGGAACTTAAAGCACATCACTGTTACATAGGACCTTTCCGAATGCCTGTGCTCTTCCCAGGTTGCAATGAGTGGTACATCAAATAGAGAACTTTGGCACCAACAAAACAACTACTAAGTTCTATTTTAAAAACTATTGTTTTTGAAAAAACCTTATTTATATAAAAACCAACACAAAAAAGAAACTAAAAGTTACCCAAACCCAGCACTCAGAACTATCTCTCCCATTTTGCCGAACTTCTTCCCAGATCTCTCTCTGCATATATGTACATGTGTGTAAATATATGTAATGTTACATAAGCAGGGTTACATGATATGAGTGGAGGGTTGGTTTTTTGTTCATTTTGCTGACATAGGCGCTGTCTGTGCAGTCCTGACTGTCCTAGAACTCTCTGTGTAGACCCGGCTGGTCTCGAACTCACAGAGCTCGGCCTGCCTCTGCCTCCCGAGTGCTGGGATTAAAGGCGGGAGTGTGAGCCACCACACTCAACTTGACATCAGTGTTTTCATGCCATATATTTATATAACTGTATGTCCTGAACAGGTCAATTAACTGCAAATTTTATGTAGATGTGTTCATTAATTTTATGGTTTTTATGGGCATATCAAGATTTATCTAATCAATATAAAACTTGAAAATCTGAGCTGGTCATGATAGCACATACATGTAATCTCTCCAGAACTTGAGAGGCAGTGTCAGGAGGAGGTAAGCAGTGTCAGGAGGAGGTGAGCAGTGTCAGGAGGAGGTGAGCAGTGTCAGGAGGAGGTGAGCAGTGTCAGGAGGAGGTGAGCAGTGTCAGGAGGAGGTGAGCACAGGTCTCCTCGGCTACATACTAGGGAAAGGCCACGCGGTTTACACGGGACTGTCTCAGAACCAACAAACGTCACCGGTTTGTAAATAAAGATAAGAGTTAGTATCCTATCCAATCCTATGATCTTTTTACTGACTTTTCCAACTATTTCCCCATTATTCTTTTTTAAAAAAATCTGAGGGTTCCTTTTTGTTGAGAATGCAAATGGACTCCTGTAATTTGACAACGAATACAGTTACTATTACTAACATGCAGAAAATAGTGGGCACCGTTTAAGGGATTATCGTGACCTTTAGGGCTCAAGTTTCTGGTCTTAGGGAAGTCCCTCTGTCACTTTGCCAACCTGGTTTCTCCAGCTGTGTTGAACGTGTCACTTTACCACCGTGGCCTGTCAAAGGCAGCGAGTGTGGCCATGGGGCAGCAGGCTGGTGCCCCGTCCAAGTCCTTGACCACTCCACGTCTCAATGTAGTGTGCAAGATGGTACTGTCTCTGGATCCCCAGTCAGAGTCTTACCTCGGCCTTCTTGGAGATTGTCTCCTTATGCAGAGCATGCAGCTTCCTGAAGTAGGCGGAATCTAGCTGCCGAGTCTCTTTTTGTAGTGTCACCTAAAAATCAGCAGAGCTGAATGCGCATCATGAAAAATGGGGGACGGAGCAGTTTACCAGAAACAGTGGGCTTCCAAGAAGGCGAACTGCCTTTGAGGCAGGAGCAGAAAACCCCATGCCATTAAAATATTAGCTACAATGAAGTGATACGTCAAATATACACAACGAAGGATGAACATTTTCTATTCAATTACACAGTTGCTGTCAATGAACCCCTCCTCCCTGGGGCACACACAGACAAGATGAATATGGCGGTCACATTTCCGGGTTCTAGTCAACGTCACAGAATGAATCACGGAGAAGACAAAGGCTGCTGGGTGTAGGAACCAAATACTTCACAGGAGAACAAGAAAGGACAGGCTGTTTACTGGTACTCCTAAGGGTTTTATTGCTATAGCAAAAGAGGAAGCAGTTGACCAAATTACTGCTTATAGCAGGTTTGTCTTTCTAACATTTTATAAAGTGTCATTTTCCATAGGCAGGAGAATAAGGCCACTCTCCGATTCTCTATTGCAGGGGAAAACCAGTCAAGTTTGGCTGGCTAGCAGCCTGGGAACGTCCTGTACTTCACAGCTAGCTCTGGGGGTCCGCTTGGAAGTCCTTTTGGGGAACAAGATTATGAGATTACATTACATACTCAGCGAGTCCTCTGGACTGAAGTCGAAGAAGGTTCCAGAACTAAGATCAGTGTTTTCCCTTTTGCTAAGAACTAACAGTATATCATCCATCTTACACATTTTCATAAGATTCATTTGCTAATGCCAAAATGTTTTGGTTCAGGGCAACTATACTTCCAAATTTCTTTTACAATTACAGGATTGCTTCCAGACTTCACATTTCTTCTATGAACTGCAATATATATTACAAATATGAGTTAAGAGAGGCTTTTAAAATATCACATGATAGTCTAATCTTTCTAGTGTATTTTCTATAATAGAAAGGTTAATGTTTTAGAACTGCAAGAATTAAGGAATGAAATCTAATTATTTTGGTTATTGAATTTATTAAGTTATTTAATAAATTATTTAAGTCACAATCCAATGAGATGAGTCTATGCAAAGTGTTTCTATATTAATTTTATCATAATTGCTTAATTTATCTTTCTTGGGAGACAACTCAAGTCCTTGAGTGGATATTAATAAAGAATTCAGCCCCTGCAACAACGGCCTCACGCACCCAGTACACGCATTTACCCCAAGGACAGTCTTAACTTGTGATTCTACAGAAATATCTAAAGGAATTTCCTATATCTATCAGTAATAATAATGAAAGTATTCCAGTGCTGACATCTTTTGCAAAGTAAAAAGCTGTGTACGAACTTATCCAGTCAAGCGTTTGATTGGATGAACACCCGGTACTTTAAATAGAAGGCCTGAAGTCAGAGGCTCTGCTTTTCATGATACACGGGAAGCATTTAGATTTTCTACGGGTGTGATATTTACTGTAAGCATCCAGCAGAAAATAAAATGATATTTCCGTTCATTGTGAGATCACTGCTGAAAACATCAGGGAAGGACAACACCAATCTGGCTACTTTGCACTAACGGAAAGCTCACGTTTCTCTTCTGACGTATTTGTACAGAGAGCTAGGACTGTGAGGTTAAGTCTTCTGCTACGAGACAGCAGGGAAATGGCAACAAAAAACAAATCATAAAGACAAAAAATAAACATTTTCCCTGCCTGTGCCTTGGGTCCTCCCCAGTCCTGACTACAGAGCCCTGGCCCACCTGAGGCCTTGCCACCCGGGGGTGTGGTCCCCCTGAGGCTGTGCCCCCTGAGGCCGTGCTCGAGCCTTTTCTGCAAGCACTGTTGGCCAGGACATGGTACCTTTCTGTAAGCCACTTGGTCTGACATCACCATCTGTGTCCAGGGCTCCAGAAGGACGAGGAGGATGTACTCCTCGGCCGTATCAAAGAGGTCCTCAAACGGTGGCTGGATTCTCGTGTAAATGTCTTTCTTCTCTTCCTGTTGCAGCCCAATGTCGAGAGTGGCTGATGGAGCAATGTAAGTGGCGAAAAGATACTAAGGGAGGAGAGGGTGGGACAGAGGGGGCATTGTGAGAAGCCACGAGAGTTAGCAAATTCGTTGGCAAAAATGACAGAACTGAACTTGATACACACTAGATTTGTCGGAAAGGATGCTCTCCTTTCTGTTTTTCACTGCAAATTAGCAGCTAGACGTTTCCAGATAACAGTTTCCTTGTGCGTATTACAGAAGGAATCCTGCGTGCTAGGCAAGGGGTCCACCACTGACCTGCACCCCAGCTCTAAACTGCGTGGACACAGCCTTTCGCACTATAGCTTGCAGCCCAGCACTCAGGAACGGAGGCTGAAAGGTCAGCTCAAGGTCACTTCCACTTTATAGTGCAGTCAAGGCTGAAGTGGGCTCTGACGCCATCTCAAACAAACAAACAAACAACAAAAACATAAGAAATAAAAGCCAAGGGGCTGGAGAGATGGCTCAGTGGTTAAGAGCACTGTCTGCTCTTCCAGAGGTCCTGAGTTCAATTCCCAGCAACCACATGGTGGCTCCAAACCATCTGTAAAGAGATCTGGTGCCCTCCTCTGGTGTGTGGGTATAAATGGAAGGCAGAAAGTTGTATATATAATAAATAAATAAATCTTTAAAAAAAAAAGAAATAAAAGCCAAGATCATAGAGGGTTAAAAATCTGGCTATTGGTGGTCTTCTAATCCAGTTGTCAAACAAATTGCCCAGCCTGTAGTTCTAAGAATGGTCAATTGCCCGCCTCCGCCCTCTTGGGCATAAAATATCTCCATTGGTGTCTAACTACGGGGTGGACGCAGGAAGGTGATAGGAGCAACTGGGAGGAAACCCCAGAACTTCCCACAGCCTCCCACAAGTGCCACGCCCCCCCCCACATTCTATTTGTCTTATTGCTCAATAATAGCTGTTTAGACCTGAGGAACAATTTAGTAACACTGTGGTATCACTATCCCTGAATAGTAGATAGTGTGTGTGTGTGTATGTGTGTGTGTGTGTGTGTGTGTGTGTGTGTGTGAAGTGCTGCCCCTCACATAACCCAGACCAGCAGAACCACGAGAGGCCAGAAGTGCAGGAATCTAAGGGAAACTACCAGGAAAGAACAGACCACCTCACCCTTTCACGTGCAAAACCCCAGGAACACAGGAGGGGGCTGCTGCAGAGACCAATGGCTCCTTCTCTCCCCTCCCCACATCACAGCACTAGGAACCTGCCAGGGATCCAGAGGAAACCAAGAAATTCCAGCTCAGCACAGCTGACAGAGATTAACTCTGGAGGTATTTTTGTTCCTTATTTTCTGTTGTTTACGTCGCTCCTGCACGGATCTCTCCTGGTGCTTTTGCTTTTGTCCGCCTGTTGCTCAGGTGTTAGGGCGGTTGCTTGTGTTCCCCATCCTGTTGACTGTCAGACAGACTTGACCCCTCAACCACCTCATAGACCCAGCTCTTATTCGGAGTCTTTTCTTTCTTCTTTCATCCTTACCTGCTCCTCTTTTTATCTAATTGCAACCTGCCAGAGATTTAACGACCTCTCAATCTGTGGCCCTAAGAGTGAGTGCCCCAGCTTCTTCCTCTCACGGACTTTACCTGACTCAATTCTTTTCCGAAGTCAATCTTTGGTCGTCACAGTTGGTCACCCTATTTCCCTTCCACCCCTCATTTTAATAACTAAAATCCATGCCCACTCCATATTATCCTTGATTGTTTCTCCTGCAGCAGTTGTGAAGTCAGAGGGGCCACTCTTGCTGGCTGGCTAGTGCAAACTTGCATAGCTGTGCTACCAAGAAGCCATGGTTGCTTTCCCAGTTATCCTACACAGGGAATGATATAAAGCTTACGCCAGACACCCCGAGCTCCTGAACTAAGCAATGATTTTCTCAAGGACACACCACCACAGCCAAGTCTCATGTGAACACTATAAACACTTCAACTAGAAAAATATAGCTGATAAAACATAAAGCAAGCGACAAAATTATACCCGATGTGTAAATCCCAACACAGGGGCATAAGAAACATGAAAAACCAAGTCAATGTCATCCCCCCCCCCCGAAGTTATTATCCCTACAGTAGTGAGGCAGAGTTAGATGACATACCAGACAAAACCAAAGATGGTTATGACTGTGTGCAAAGATACAAACATCTGAATGAATACTAATGCTCTCAATTACTCAGTCCAAAGGCACTAGGAGATTAGGTCAAAAACTGGGAGCCATCTGTTTGTTGCCTCCAAGGAAAGCACCTCATCACAAAAGATAGACAGCACCTAGAATAACTAGATGGAAAAGGTTTCCCAAGCAAACAGACCTGAGAAATAAGCTGGTACCACTGTTCTAAACATCCAGCAACACATTCAAAGCAGGTGAGGAAGGATAAAGGACACTACTCATGACTAAGAGAACAGTCGATCAAGAGGACAATATCATTCTAACACACATGCCTACAGCACGGACGCAGTCAGTTTCATACCAGATGTAAACTCAACAGATTGACCCAAGCACAAAAGCACTGGGTGACATCACCCCCACTCTCAGCAACTAATCAGGCATCCCATCAAAAAACAGACAGAGAAATACCCCAATGAAATGATATCACAGATCAAATGGACTTAACAGACATCTATGGAATTCTATTCTATCTAAACATCACAGAATACACATTTTTCTCAGAAGCCCATGGAACTTTTTCTAATTTATCTCATCTATTAGGGTTCAAAGGAAATCTTAACAAATTCAGAAAAATTAAAGTATTCCTGGTATTCTACCAGATTCCAATAGAATCAAAGTACAAACCAAAGGCAAGAGAGACCCTAGGACATGTGCAAACTCACGGGGAATAAAGAGCACACTATTGAACAAGCTGAGGAAATAGAAAAGAAATACAAACATTCATAGGTCAAATACACATGAAAACACAACACATGAAAACCCAGGAGACAGAGTGAGAGCCATTCTAAGAGGGACATCTATAGTCCTAAGCGCCCACAAAATCAGAGTGCAGGACTGGAGAGACACCTCAGCACATACAAGTGCTTCCTGTTCTTCCAGAAGACCCGAGTTCAGTTCTCAGCACTCACACTAGGCAGCTCACAACTGTCTGTAATTCCAGCACTGGGGGATTTGACACCTTCTTCTGGACTTAAAAGGCAAACCTTTAAGCAAACTAGCCAAAAGAGAGAAGATCCAAATTAATAAATTTAGAGACAAAAAGAGAGCCATTAAAATAGACGCCAATGAAATTCAGAAGATCATTAGCTCTTACCTAAAAATATATATTCCACTAAATTGAAAAAATTTAAGAATGAATAAATTTCTAGACACACATGACCAATAAAAATTAAACCAGGAGGGGCTGGAGAGATGGCTCAGAGGTTAAGAGCAATGGCTGCTCTTCCAGAGGTCCTGAGTTCAATTCCCAGCAACCACATGGTGGTTCACAGCCATCTGTAATGAGATCTGGTGCCCTCTTCTGGCGTGCGGGCATACATGGAGGAAGAACACTGTATACATAATAAACAAACAAATAAATAAATAAATATTTTAAAAAAATTAAACCAGGATGAGACAAACAGTTTAAGCACAAGTATAATATGCAGTGAAATTGAATTTAAAAGTTTCCCAGCTGAAAAAGTTAGTGCATATACGGATCCACTAGTAAATTCTACCAGAACTTCATTAACACCAATGCTTTCCAAACTAGTCCATAAAATAAAGAAGAGACGTTGCCAAACTCCTTCTACAAAACCAGACAAAGATAAAGAAAATTACAGACCAATTACAGATACAAAATCCTCAACAAAATACTAGCTATACAAACTCAAGAATATCTCAAAGTATTATTCATCATAATCAAGTTGGCTTTATTCTAGAGATACAGGGTTGGTTCAATATTATATAAATCAGCAAATGCTATAAAGGACATGAATTGTTTCATGTGTATTGCTGTGGAATAACCCTTCTGCTCACTGTAAATATGTGTTGTTCTCGTTGGCTGATAATAAAATCTGAATTGGCCGATAGCCAGGCAGAGTATAGAGAGGTGGAAAAGTCAAATGCAGATACAGAGAGGAGAAGGGAGGAGTGAAGGGAGAGTCAGGAGCTGGCCGCTCAAGAAGCAAGATGCCAACAGACTGGTGAAAGCCATGGCCACGTGGCGATACATAGGTTAATAATAATGGGTCAATTTAAACATAAGAGCTAGTTGATAATAAGCTGAACTATAGTCAAACATTCTGTAATTAATATTAAGCCTCTGAGTGATTATTCAGAAATGGCTATGGGATGGGGCAGGTCAGAGAAAGCTCTGATTACAGCTTATGCTGATAGATGCAGAAAAAGCTTCTGGAAAGACCCACCACACATCATGCTAAAGGTCCAGAAGAAAGAGGGAGGAAAACGTTAAGAGTCCCTGTTTTGCAGATGACATGATTCTATACCTAAGAGAGCCTTAAGATTTCAGCAAAAAACTCTCAGAACTTATATTTTCAGCAAAGTGTCAGAACACAAAATTAATGCACAAAAGCTAATAGTCTTTCTGTATGGCAATGACAAACACACCAAGAGAGATATCAGGAAAACAATCTTATTCAAAACAGCCTAAAATTACCTTTTAATAATCATTAAGCAAAGATATTAAAGACGTCTATAATTAAAACTGTAAAACACGGAAGAAAGAGATTAAGAAAGACGTTGGAAGATGGACAGACTGTCAAAGGCCAGCACTTCTGCCAGATGATCACCCCTACGTGGCTTCTTTTCCTTCCTCTCCTTTCCTTTGCTTTCTAACGCGGACTTCTGAACACTGTTCATCATCACCTAAGAAATTTCCCCCTTTTCTTTCTTAATAAAAAAAAATTAAGAATAAAAAAAAAAAAAGAAATTTCCCCTTGTTCAAGTATCGGTTCCTATGATGACTAGCAGAATCCTCAGAAGTAACAAGATTTACTACATCTCCTTGATTCTTTATATATATTTTTTGTAAAATCAAAGAACTAGAGGGTGTTAAAGCAGTAGGGCAGGGATCTAAGAGGCCACCCACCTGCTGGCATCCATTCCCAAGTCAACAACAGCACATTCTGTGGAGCTGTCCCCCTGCCTCCTCTCCTCTCCAAGGGGTGGGGGCAAAGGTAGCCAAGGAGTAAAGACAGGAAGACAGAATTCAGTTGTCAGTTCTTAAAGCTTTCCTGGGGAGACGTAAAGAAATACATACTCACTCTAGATAAGAGTACCAAAGACAGGTAGAAGATGGACAACTGCTCCCAGGTCCAGCTACGAGCTGCTGTTACTCAGCTACTTTTAGGAGATTACGCACACGTGTGTGATTGACCACATATTCCTGAAAAGTCCCCTACCAACTGGGTAGCTTCAGCCTCCCAAAATCTGCATATGTAGAGCCCTCTGTCAGATAATTTTTCACCTCCTATATATAACGCAATATACCTCATATACCTAGGATGCATCTACATTCCCAATACCTCATATAGCTAGGGGGAAATTGCCTACTTCTGGGAGGGTCACAAGGGCGTGGCTAGAAGTTCATGTTAGAGTCTGATGACTCTCCTTCATCCCTCCTCCTTCCACAAGGATGTAGCAACAGGCCTGATCAAGCCGGTAGTCATAGCTACTAGGCAAGATAACAATGGCCATGTTATGTCCAGGGCCAATGTTTCACAACTTCAGGAAACACAGTAAATTTACAGTGTATTCAACTGACTTCCTGCATCAAAATCTGAATATCAGGCCGGAGAGCCGGCTAGTAGTTAAAACTACTTGCTGCTCTTCAGAGGAGCCAAGTTCAGTCCCCAGCACCCACATAGCAGCTCCCAAACATCCTTAATTGTAGTCTCAGGAGTTCCAACACCCTCTTCTGACCTTCAAGAGGACCAGGAGTGCAGGCAGTGCACATGCAGGCAGACAGACATTCACGGACATCAAAGAAATTGAATCTTTAAAAAAATTAAAATCTCAAAATGTCTTTCTAATAATCAAGGAACAACTTCATGACTTATAACAAGTATAGGATGCTCATATATATAAAGAAGATAAAACAACTTACATAATAAAAAGTTAAGCACCTTTATAATTTTTGTAAAGTTTAAGTTGCTGCTACCTAACGTTTTGATGAAATACAAAGACTATATCGCGTATTTCCTGAATAACTTATTTAATTACGAGTTGGAGACATTATTACAATATCTCGGGTCATTTGCTGCTTTTCTGGCCACCCAGCTCTTTTTCAGCCACAGAACAAATAACAACACAGCTCCTGTTGGAGAGAAAATGCTCCCTTCATGTTCTGCATGGCCACTCTGATTAACCGTAAGGCAGAGGGTCACACACGCAGCTGTGGCAGACATGATTCCAATTTAAACATTAACGTATGATGCTTTCCCAGGCCAGGAGAGACACAAGCATCGCCTGTCTATGATCAGGCTGCCTGGCGCTGTGCACAACACAGCTCTTAGCGCCATCTCTCTTGGAGACCCTCAAAGGTTATATAATCAGGAAGTGCATGCTGGGCGGCTTGCCCGCATGTCTCCACACCTGCATCTGTGACTCACTTTCTTGGCAAGTGCATCAAATGGGGGTGGAGGGAGCAGCAGAAGGCCTCTCCCTTTAAAAAAAATCTTTTACAGTTTGAAAATTCTGGGAGTCCATTTTCTTGCCTTGTTGAACCAAACTCTTAATAAGACTATTGCACTGCTAAGAGGGCAAGGGAGAGAAAAGGATACAGGATGGATAGGTACCATGGAAACAAGAAGAAGAGAAAAGGACGCAGGATGGATAGGTACCATGGAAACAAGAAGAAGAGAAAAGGACACAGGATGGATAGGTACCATGGAAACAGGAAGAAGAGAAAAAGACGCAGGATGGATAGGTACCATGAAAACAGGAAGAAGAGAAAAGGACGCAGGA
>NW_004949127.1:2069163-2072807 GCF_000317375.1 Microtus ochrogaster | reverse complement strand
AAGAGAAAAAGACGCAGGATGGATAGGTACCATGAAAACAGGAAGAAGAGAAAAGGACGCAGGATGGATAGGTACCATGGAAACAGGAAGAAGAGCTGGGGAGAAGGGAGAAGCTGGAGGAAGAGGAGGAGGAAGAGGGGATAGTAAAATGAACCCAAAGAAACAAAGACAAAAACCAATAAAAAGGACATGGAAAAGAAAAATGTTTTAATAAATATTTTTGCTTTTTGATGGGCAATAAATGACAATAACATTTAACTTACTTTGGGGGTGATAAGAAAAGGTCTCACTATATAGCCCAGGTTGGTCTCATGTTTACAATCTTTCCAGCTCTGCTTCCTGACTGCTCAGTAAATAAGTCTACACTCATTTAAGTTATTTTTATATGATTACTTATTTTGGGCATCATATGAAGAAATATTTGTATTTTTGCTCAGGAAACCTCAGCTCTTCATTAGAGACGTCATGTGCACTCCTGCGCACGCCTGTGCACTCCTGCGCACTCCTGTGCACTCCTCCTGTGCATGCCTGTGCACTCCCGCGCACTCCTGTGCACGCCTGTGCACTCCTGCGCATGCCTGTGCACTCCTGCGCACTCCTGTGCACTCCTGCGCACTCCTCCTGTGCACGCCTGTGCACTCCTGCGCACTCCTGTGCACGCCACCTGCTCGGCACTACCTGGGAGACGGAGCAAACACGTTATGACGCTCTCCAAGGAACTTCAGATTTTCCAGGCCTGTGGTAATCTGTACGCTAGATTAAAGTATCATCAATTGATAACTTTCAGTTCTGTGGGTATAACACTTGCCTGCTGTGTGTAAGGCCCTGGATTTAATACCCAACACCATAACCATAATAAATAGCAACAGTGAGCGTCTTCTTCCTTTAGTACATACCACCCTCCTTCTAAATACGCCGTAATACGTGAGGACTCATCTCTATCACGCCGGTTTCCTCTTATCCCATCAAGCCTGGACAATCACGCCTGACAGACGAGAGAGCTGGACTTTCTGAATATGTACTTTCTCTTTCCTTTTTTTAAAAAACAATGTAAAAAGCAAAGAAACTGTGAGACTTTCCGCAGTTGTCGTGATAGCTGGGTTTCTCTGTAGCAAATACTAACTCAAGACAGTTATGGAGGGAGAGTCCAATCTCGCTCTGGGCACATGTGTGCTGTGTGTTCGCTCTCACTGTGCCCAAGGTGAGCTGTCCTGGGAAGGAACCCTGCCACAAGCTCAGGCCCTGAGGAGCTGCAGCCTGACACTGAGCTCCAATGAAAACAAGAACCATTTCTGTGCAGCCTTAAAAGGCAAAGTCGAGAAACCCACCAAACACGGCACCACATGTACGGCTTCGCCCTGCTACACTGCAGCTGTTGGCTGCGCTAATGGAATGGTTTCACATGCGTCCTTTTGATGTATTCAGTTAATGATGGGGTGTGTGGGGCTTAATGAGCCTGCCTGGCTACGCTCCTTGCATGATGTTTGACTGTCACCACCAGGCCGGGACAGGAAGTGAGAGGAAGAAACACAAGACTCTGAAACCGGAAGACGTTTCCAACCCTACACGCTGTGAGACCCTAACGCGGGCTCAGAGGACATCTGGCAGACGAGATGGGCCGGCAGACAGTGAGGACACGGGTGTAGATTTTCCTTTGATGGTCTCGAGACAGACATGATAGCCGTGTGAGATGTTGGGCACACGTGTTAGCGTGCTCTGTTCACTACATTAGGTATGCACACATCAAATCACAATGTACCCATAAACACGCAGAGTTATGGTGTGATGATTTAAGAAGTAATAGCCAACAGATTTGCAAAGTAATTAGCGGAAGTAGCACAGAGGTTAGGACAAGCCATTCATGTTTCAGCATGTTGTGCCATCGAGAGGCCCTTGTTTCTTAGGTTTATTACTTGACTATAATGGTAAGGTTAGCAGGAGGCTTTTTAATATGTATCTTGCAAATTATTCAAGGAGTTTTCCAAGAGACCTCCCGAAGGAATATCAGAAATCAAGGTCGTCTGCCATTGCTTCTCCGATTGCTAGGTAGGTCCACTGGGGTTTGCCAGGCAGACTGACAGCCAATGTCGACCGAATCTGCCAGACCCCTGGGAAGAGGCAGGCAGCCCACAAAGCCCATGCTACCCCTTCACATACTATGAAGACAAAAGGAGGGAACTCTCGGGGCTACGGGAATGTTCGAGGTGTGTTGCCAAGTTTTGATTTTGTTTTTCATCAGCTCCTTTTCAAGTTTATGGTAAGCAAACCATGGGAGACTTGCTAAATCTGGAGCTAAGGTAATATGCCATCTTTGAGAGGTACAAACAAGGAGGGTCTGAGCAGTTTCTGAAATTTGGAGAAAATTCTGAAGGTGGAGGGTAGGAACTTCCAGTTCTAATGTTGGTGAAACTTAAACCAGAGAGGATCAGAATGGTACTTCTTTGTTCTCTCTCTCTCTCCCTCTCTTTCCCTCTTTCTCTTTTTCCCCATCTCCGTCTCTCTTTTTTTTTTCTCTCTGTCTCTCTCTTTCTCCCCCATCCCCGTCATTAGAATGTATGCTGTCTTATCCTAGCTCATGGGAGCTAAATAAAAAACTGTCCGATATTTTGTGAACCAACTATTAAATTTAATCATTCTCAAAAGCTAAACTATATAACTTTAATTTCAGAAATTATATTAAAATCTAAGATAATGAACACTTAATGCTTCCCAATGCCTCACTACCATTCAGGATTGTGATGTCATTTGCCTGTGCAGAGCTACCTGGTGGAACACCACACGACGGTGAGCTGCTGCACATCTCTGACCAGCTCTGTGTCATACCCTGTCATGACAGGAGCTTGAAGCCACCTGCGCCGAGATCATTTCCACCCAGCATGTAGCACACGCTACAGACCAGGGCTGCCCTCCACACAGAGCTCAGCATGTAGCACACGCTACAGACCAGGGCTGCCCTCCACACGGAGCCGCTAATCTTCACCATCACACCACTGACTAAAAGGCAAAGACTCCCTTTCTCTACCGTGACCATTAGAAGGGGTGAGATGGGGTTGGGGGAGGAGGGCAAGGCAGATGATGTCAGCTAGTTCTGAGGCTCGCTGGAGGTGAAGCCACATGGCTAGGATATCCCATATCCCACCGGCACGCACCAATTGATAACATTTTCCTTATACGCTGTTAAATGAACCCCCAGTTTTGAAAAGTGTGGAATAAAATACACTCCCTCGTGGTTTCAGCAAAGTGAAGTTTTGGAGGAAAGTGTTTCTTTAAATTCGTCTCTTCACAGTTGAACAGTACTCAGAAGGGCAACACTGGAGTTGATAGACTAGTCAGGAGGTCAGGATGTAGTGGGGAGAACTCGTCAGTTTGCCCTCCCGGGGAAGTCTGAGGAGCAGCTCTGAAGAGGAAACAGAAAAGCGTGAGGGGAAATAAAACTCCTATTACTGGGTCTTAACTCGGAGCTTGGCTTGCCTAGAGAGCCAACTCACCCCACACATCATGTCCAGCACAGCGCAGCACCGCACAGCACAGCACCGCACAGCACAGCACTGCGCAGCACAGCACCGCACAGCACAGCACTGCACAGCACCGCACAGCACAGCACAGCACCGCACAGCACAGCACCGCACAGCACAGCACAGCAC
>NW_004949127.1:2061707-2069063 GCF_000317375.1 Microtus ochrogaster | reverse complement strand
GCACAGCACTGCACAGCACAGCACCGCACAGCACAGCACCGCACAGCACAGCGCAGCACAGCACAGCGCAGCACCGCACAGCACAGCACCGCACCGCACCGCATAGCACAGCACAGCACCGTACCGCACCGCACAGCACAGCACAGCACCGCAGCACAGCACAGCACCACACAGCACAGCACAGCACCACACAGCACAGCACAGCACTGCAGCTGTGTGCTCAACGGTGACATGAGACCACACTGCTGTGCTTACACGGGAACCTCTCAGCTGGGCTCAATAACTCAGTTCTGAGAACACACATAACACAGAGATGAAACTCTTCTCTGAAACGAGAGGCAAAGGGAGTCCCTAGGGCATTTATAACAGGCACATGAATGCCCCAATGCTGGATGCTTCCAGAAACCACAAAACTCGGCAATAGGGGGGTCTGCTTTCTAACCATCCACAGCTCCAGTGGGCAAGAACCTTGTGATCTGAGCTCAGATGAGGCAGAAAAAGAAAACAACAAGCAAATCCAAGCAATCCAACCTTTTTCCTGCAGAGGAGGAAGAAAGGATGATTTTTTTAGTGGCCTCTCGCATCCCGCTACGAGCTCAAAGCATCGCTGAGGAGCCGCGCAAGAGGACACACTACACACGAAGCCTCGCACAGAGGGACTCGCGTGTGCAGCGCCCTGCGCTGCTCAGTTAGCAATTGATGACGGGGTTCTAGGGATTGCAACATCCTGAGCCTGAGAGGCAAACTCCTGCTGGCATCGGCACACGATGGGACTGCACCGAGAGAGGACAGCGTGATGACAGCCACACTGAGAATTCCTGGCCACGGCTCAGCCCTTCCTAACGAGGATGCGGAGCAAAAGAACTTCAGAAAATGCCAGTAGGATATCGGAGGGGCGCTTAGCTTGAACCAGTTTGGACAGAATGAAAAATCAGAACATGTTAGGAAAGCCAGAAACAAACCATAAACTCAAGGGACAAAATGGACGAGAGTTGTAAAAACTGACCAGCTTAAGACATCTTGAGCAAAATGGATTCATCAAGTACACTATGGAGTACAATGACAAATAGCTAAGAAAATTTCTACCAGCCAAAGGCAATCTGAATTTCCCAAGGATTTTATCATCTTGATTTTTTTTATTAAAAATAGCAGCATGTATTTAAGGGAGATATGTAACCTCTAAAAATAAATATAAAAATCAATGAACAGTAATTCAATAAGAACATAATCATAGTCACTTACTTGGTTTAAAAAAAACCAGACTGACAAAAAGCTTGTCTCGCGGGAATGCCCATCCATTCTAGAAAAGCACACAGGGCTGATACAGGACAACAGATCAGCAAGCGGATATGATGGAAAGGCAGGTGACAAGTAGGCTGCACTGACAACAGACACTGCACCTTGGAAAGCAACAACAGGCTCTGCACTTTGGAGAGCAACAACAGACGCTGCACCACAGACAGCAGCAATAGTCGCTGCACTCAGAGAGCAACAACAGACACTACACCCCAGAGAGCAACAACAGATGCTGTACTCCAGAAAGCAGCAACAGAGCTGCACCTCGGAGAGCAACAACAGGTACTGCACCCAGAGAACAAACATCCGTGCCTCAGGCTACCTGCCCGCTGAAGAGCACACTCTCACTCACTGCATGCCCTCCAGCCAATGTGTCAGACAGAGAGGCAGACATCTCAGGATGGTCGGTAGGGGACACAGTCAAGGTCTGCTTCTGTGACACTTTCAGGGATGCCCCTGCTAACCGAGTCTCCTCCTGACTGGGATGTCCTTTCTTAGATGCAATGGCACCGTCAGCTCGAAGGCAGCCAGGGAGACCATTCTGTCTCTAGACAACCACTCATAGTTATTTTGAATTAGTTTGCATGGTCTATGCTTCAAAGGGAAATTTAAAAGTTACTGGACTGAGAGAATAAGAGTAGAGGCGATGTCACCATTGTCCCCATCAGCTCTCAGGATCAGACTTGGAGTACGCACATGGTGTCCTGAAGGCCAGAATGGGGATAACTGCGGAAGGTGGGTGATGGGACATGAGGGATCGCTGTCCATGTCCACCCTGAGTCCACTTCACTAGCAAAAATGGATGTAACACAAGAACCCTGCTGACTCTGCTCAGTGATTCACAGTGCCCGGGAATGAAGCCTGGCTGCTACTCGGGATACCGTCTCTGTAACAAAAACAAGTCGTGCAGCAAAGCCCAAGAGTCATCGCCCAGCACTCAAGAAGCTAACAGTCAAGACCCTGAGACTTACATAGAGCTCTAAGGCATCCGTGGCTTCACACACTCGCTCACATCCACCCTCACCCCTCCCCGTGTCCACACACCTTTGAGGCAATGCTGCTTGGTAATTGCTGCCGTGTAAAGCAATGGCAGCGTAAAGCGATGGCCGTGGAAAGCCATGGCTGTGGAAAGCGATGGCCGTGGAAAGCAACGAGCTCTGTTCGCACACCTGGAATCACACCCCTGCCTAAAGGAGCACTTAGCTCAGAGCCCGTGAATGGAAACGTCAGGACCACCCTGAAGTGTCTAAGCCCTGTAAACACCAAGAGGAGTTAAACAATTTCGGTAATGGATGGCAGAGGGCAAAGGAGACTCATCTTGCGCACTGCCCCTCTTACGTCACCTTTTTTTTCCCAAATGAGTCTGTGGTTACAACGCCCAAGGTTTGGATAAAACTAAAGTTAGCTCACATGTTACTGAAAAATGTTGTCAGGATAATATAACTTTAGAGGAAAAGGTCTGCCTGGTCCTTTCTCTGACTGTTCTACATCTTCCTGAAAACTGGAAAAGGTAGGCTGGGCCCAGGGTCTAGCAGCAGGGTGTGTTTTGTTCACCAACAGCTTGGTGATCAGAGCCTAGGCGAAGTAGGTATTTGTGGGCATACAAGTAAAAGTTGCTAGGCTAAGAATGGTGCTTGCTAGCACAGACACTGAGAGAGACAATTAATAAACGGGACCTCATGAAACCGAAAAGCTTCTGTAAAGCAAAGGACACGGTCAACAAGACAAAACAACAGCCTACAGAATGGAAAAAGGTCTTCACTAACCCCACATCAGACAGAGGTCTGATCTCCAAAATATACAAAGAACTCAAGAAATTGGTCATCAAAAGAACAAATAATTCAATAAAAAACGGAGTACAGACCTAAACAGAAAACTCTGAACAGAGGAATCTAAAATGGCTGAAAGACATTTAAGGAAATGTTCAACATCCTTAGTCATCAGAGAAATGCAAATCAAAACACCTCTGAGATTCCATCTTACACCTGTAAGAATGGCCAAGATCAAAAACACTGATGACAACTTATGCTGGAGAGGTTGTGGGGGAAAGGGAACACTTCTGCATTGCTGGTGGGAATGCAAGCTGGTACAACCCCTTTGGATGTCAGTGTGGCATTTTCTCAGAAAATTAGGAAACAGCCTTCCTCAAGACCCAGGAATACCACTTTTGGGTATATATCCAAAGGATGCTCAATTGTACCAAAAGAACATGGGCTCAACTATGTTCATAGCAGCATTGTTTGTCATAGCCAGAACCTGGAAACAACCTAAATGCCCCTCGACCAAAGAATGGATAAGGAAAATGCGGTACATTTACACAATGGAGTACTACACAGCAGGAAAAAAAAATCCGACATCTTTAAATTTGCAGGCAAATGGATGGAGCTAGAAAACATTATTTTGAGTGAGGTAACCTAGACCCAGAAAGACAATTATCATATGTACTAACTCATAAGTGGTTTTTAAGCATAAAGCAAGGAAAACCAGCCTACAAATCACAATCCCAGAAACTTAGACAACAATGAGGACTCTAAGAGAGACATGCATAGATCTAATCTACATGGGAAGTAGAAAAAGGCAAGATCTCCTGAGTAAATTGGGAGCATGGAGAACTTGGGGGAGGGTTAAAGGGGAGGGGAGAGGCAGGGAGGGGAGCAGAGAAAAATGTAGAGCTCAATAAAAATCAATAAAATGAGAATGGTTTGTGCGATTGCTGGTCTAATTGCTATTTGGTTTGTCTTGGTCACCTGTTGCTCGGGTTGTGGAGAAGGAGCAACAGCATCAGGGATAAATACATGGACACTTGGAGAATTCCCAGGCGGGTCACCCTGTGCAATCCAGTGTGCCCACTGGATCCACACTGTCTCCTATTACCCAAAAGGAGATGAGGAAGGATGAAGTAAAATGCGTCTGCATGGGTGTATGAACAAACTGCACTATGCTACAGCTACGACTTCCTAAGCTCGCCAACACCTATGTGTAGGTCTTGTGACATTTATCAGCTCAGCTTTTGTGTTTCCTTTCGTGAATGTTGAAAACACAAAAATGGGTGGCAATATAGCTCGGGGGATGGCTGTCATCAAAATGCTTATCACAGGACTTTGAATGTCTGAGTTTAGACCCCAGTACCCACTGTGAGAGCACAGTATCCCTAATTCCAGTGCTGGGGTAGGCAGTCAGACCCTGGGAGCTAACCAGGGGCCATCATCAGTGAGAGGCCCTGTCTCAAGAGAAGGTAGAAAGAGATGGAGGAAGACACACATCAGCCTTGTCCTCCTCCCTCAGAGCTGATGACAGTGTTCTGAATTCCCAGGTCACATGAACTAACTTATTTACTGGGCCTCTGAAGGGACATCACTGAAGGAGTGTGGAACAGGAGCAAGCCAGGCTCTTGCCACAGTATTGGGCCAGAGAGTGCTGTCAAGTCAGTGATGAAGGGAAATGTCCGGGGTGGGACTTCCAATTATCAAGACAGAACCTCGTTATGCTTGGAAAGATCGGAAAGATCTCAAATTTAGTCTGAAGCTGTTAATGTGAACAAAATGGAAAAGAACCAATTTTGTGTGTAAGGGGTTGTCATCAAAAGAAAGATTTATTTTGTGTTAAAAAAGACTAAAAGGAAAGACGTTTTTGGCTTAAAAAATAGAAAAAATGAAATAGGTCCCTCATTTCTAGTGTATTTCAAAAGATTTATTTTAAAAATTATTAAAATATTTAAAACTCACCAACTGTTATTTACCAGTAAAGGAAGAGAACATTTCCTCTCCCCCATGACTCCACTGTATCTGTTTTGTTTCCAACACAACTGGATTAAGTCAGCAGCTCTCGCCCTCCTGAGAGAGCCAGCATCTCCAAGGACACTGGTCTCATTGTGTTCCAAGGACCCACAGTAGAAAACACTCTTATTTTTTAAAGATTATAATAATATAAATACATCATCCCGTCCCCTTTCTCTATCCAAACCCTCCCATATGGACAGATATTCTTGCTCTTTCAAATTCATGGTCTCTTCATTTTAATTGTTGTTAAATATAGCTATGTGTGTGCATATACATCTATATTCTTATTGCACAGCTATGCCCTGCTCAGTCTGTATAAGGCTGCGTGTGTGTCTGTTGACCTGGGGAGGACTGCTTGGACCTGGGGAGGACTGCTTTTCCTGCTCTTCACATTCTTTACACTCCTGCAGTTCTTTGTGGAGGGCTGTGGTCTGGTGGGCTCTCCCACTTTGGGATGCATATTGTTGTTGTCCTTGCTCAGCTCCTGTTGTGGCAGCCGCGTTTGTGAGACTTTAAGGGTGTGGCTTCTGACATTACTAGGAGACACCATCTCACAGGAAATTCTGAGAGATTCTTAGCAGAGTGTGGTTCTAGTTGGTATAGCTTCATTCATATTGTAGTCTGACCCAGAATGAGTTGTAGCAGTGGCTAAGGCAGTGGCGGTGGCTAGGGTGGCGGCTAAGGTGGTGGCAGTGGCTAAGATGGTGGCTAAGACAGTAGTGGCTAAGCAAACAGTCCTTGACTTAAGAGCTGTGTTTCTTCTATTTTCTTCAATTACTGCAAGTTCTTGTTTCTTTCCCTGTTATCCAAACAATTAACAGAACCTTAATTAAATATTGGCCCTGAGAACAGCAAGGTTTATTTCTTCTCCAGGTTGCTCTGAACTGCACACAAATGTTCTCACCGTCATCATCTGTGCAATCCCTGGAAATTCACATGGGGCACGAGAACTTTTGTACAGAGAAGAAAGCAAAGGACAGCAGAGGCCCTGACCTCATGGCTGAACGTGGGCAACTCTCCTGGGAAGCCTGCAGCACCCTGGCCCTCAGTGTGGGCAGCTATCCTTCCTCAAGCTTTTTTTTTCAAGCTCTGATACCTGTGCTTAACTCGCTATTAAAAACCTTGCCTGGAATGGTGATGGTGCCATTAATCCAGGTGGATCTCTGTGAGGTTGAGGCCAGCCTAGTATATACATCTATTCCAGGCCAGCTAAGACTACATAGTGAGACACTGTCTCAAAAACAACACAAAAAGACATTTCTGAATAGGGTCCAACCTTCCTTCAAAAACAAGCACTCAGCTTTGCTCCCTAGCTGTGTGACCTGGCCCAGCAAGTGCTTGCGATGCCTGATTTCCATTCTCAGAACACGTGGCACAAGGGAAGAACTGACTTCCTGGAAGCTGTCCTTTGACTGCCTCACAAGCATGCTGTGCCACGTGTATGCCTTTGTACGTGTGCGCGCATGCATACACACACAAACACACACAGAGAATAATAAATCATAATAAAATTTAAAAATGAAAATGATACAAGTAAAAACATCTCATATGCTTACTGTGGGTTATATATACAGTAAATGTAAAGCAGAAATATATATATTTGAATTTAATGTTACATTTTAATGTATGCAAATAATATAATTTGCATTCCACTTCTCATTTTGTGCACAACCATTCAAAATTTGTGTGTAGAAGTATCAACGTGACTTGCACTTCATAGCATCTCAGCTTTGTCCCCAGGACCTGTGGCTCTCCCATTTTCCGCTGAAGCTAACTGCCAGGCTTTTAAGGGACCCCTTCATTCTGCCCTGGAGACTCTCTCCCCTGCGATTTCAGCCACATCGTTAGACAGATAATTGTTATATTTTCGCCCAGCATTTCTAGAAATTGTGTGGAGGCCTTTCAAGTCCTCTGGCTGCCAACATCCCAGAGAGAAGGTCTCAGAAGGACAGGTCCACCGTTTTCTTTTGTGATAGCCACAACAAGCACCACATACAATATCCTTTCTACCTTCTGAGCCTAGGAAACAAAACATAAGCACCTGTCTTGCCTCACAGTGCCTTTCCTGAGAATTTGTTACTGTTTCCCCTGAGCGAGCCTGGATTTGTTACTGTTTCCCTTGTGAGAGCCTGGGTTTGTTACTGTTTCCCCTTGTGCAAGCCTGGATTTGTTACTGTTTCCTTTGTGGGAGCCTGAATTTGTTAACTGTTTCCTCTGAGCGAGCCTGGATTTGTTACTGTTTCCCCTGTGGGAGCCTGGATTTGTTACTGTTTCCCTTGTG
>NW_004949127.1:2051678-2061193 GCF_000317375.1 Microtus ochrogaster | reverse complement strand
GGATTTGTTACTGTTTCCCTTGTGAGAGCCTGGATTTGTTACTGTTTCCCTTGTGGGAGCCTGGATTTGTTACTGTTTCCCTTGTGGGAGCCTGGGTTTGTTACTGTTTCCCTTGTGGGAGCCTAAATTTGTTACTGTTTCCCTTGTGGAAGCCTGGATTTGTTACTGTTTCCCCTTGTGCAAGCCTGGATTTGTTACTGCTTCCCCTTGTGCGAGCCTGGATTTGTTACTCTTTTCCCTGAATGAGCCTGGTTTTCCAATTTACACTCTATTTTCACATCTCTCTACAATAAGAAATTAGCTTTTAAAATGTGGCCAGCTGAAGAATGACATAAAAAACCCACTAAGGATCTTATAATTCAAAACTATTAAACACACAAAGAAAGAATTCACTATGTCAGCAAAACTAAAAATTAGTTCTTCCAAGAACTACAAATCATGGAATTATTGAATACTGTGGCAGCCAGCCTCTAGGGTGGTGCCTATAAACAGTGACTCTTGATAGCTGTGCTTTCTCCTCTTCTTCCTCTTCTCCTTCTCCTCCTCCCTCCCCCTCTTTCTCCCCCCTCTTGCTTTTTTTGAGAGAGGGTCCCATTACGTAGCTCTGATTGTCCTAGAACCCCTTCTGTAGACCATTCTGGTTTTGAACTCACAGAGCTCCACCTACCTCTGCCTCAAAGAACTGGGATTAAAAGCATGTGTCACCATACCAGGCTGTCATGCCTTTTCTTGGTTTCTACCCCAGGTATGGACACAATGTGTGACTTGCTTCTAACCAATAGCACACAGCAATAGAGTGATTTGTGTGTGAAGAAAAGTACACAGTTATATTGAGTGTAAAGGTAAGACCCACCTTGCTAAGGAGCTCTCCTCTGGGGGAATGGACATAATCATATACAGAGAGCCATGTGGTGCATCTCCAAGTATGGCTTCTAGTTCACAGTCAGCAAAAACTCTCAGCAAAGTGACTAACTGGGAACTGAACGTTACTAACAACCACATGAACATTAAAGCAGACCCTTCACCTGCTGGTTCCATGGTGGAAACTGCCCAGTCTTTATCTCAGAAGACCTAGCACTGTGGCGCCCTGAATCCTGGCCCACAGAAACTGATAGAACAAATGTGTATTGTTCTGATTCACAAAGTTTGTGATAAAACTGTCATGCAGGGAGAGTAGCACAGCTAAAGACACAAGCTCTAAGTGATTCAGAGCACAAAGAAATTTAAAAATGTGGGGAGCAGAAAAATACCAGTAAAAATTATAAAACACAAATATAATGTTTAAGAATAAAAAATCATAGCTGGGCATGGTGCCACCAGTCTTTAATCCTAGGCAAAGGTGGACACATCTCTAAGAGTTCCAGGCTGATCTACATAGTAAGTTCTAGGCCAGCTAAGACTATATAGTGAGACCCTGTCTCAAAAAACAAACAAAAAACAGAAACAAAAAACCAAACAAACAAAAAAATAAAGCTTTATGAATAGGAGACATAACTAAACCCAATGGGTGGGTTGCTTAGCAAAATGAATTACAAAGCACCAGCAGGTTCAGACAGGGAACCCAGGACATGACAGAATGCACAGGTGTAAACACTGGAAGAAATACCAGGTGGGGATCGCCCAGAACCGATCGAAAGTGTGATTCCTGAGACTCGAGAAGCAGCTGAAGCCTAAGGAAGGGCATGGCAGTAAGCACACCGTGGTGAAACCCAGAGCTCTAAAGTCAGAGGGACGGTCGGTCATAAGGCAGTGAGGAAAGGCATCCTACACAGACAGCAGTGACTGGACACTAACATCTTCACAATGCTGAGAGAAAACAGTCTATGGTCGGGAAGAAAGAGGCAATCAGCGGAGATGAAAGGGACAAGATGGTAACAGGGGTGGACATGATCAAATACACGATAGGCACATGTGGAAATGCCTCAGCACAAAGAGCAAAGCCACCAAGTCCTTACTCTATACTGAGCTAAGTCATCAGAATAAAATGGACATTTTCAGGCAAATGAAATCTCTGATTTTTTTAATTGCCTTCTTTCCCCTTCTACAAACTTAGTTTCTATTTATTTATTATAGTGCTGCAGATTGAACCCAGGGTCTCACACATGCCAGGCAAGCACTTGCCAAGGAGCCAGATTCCAAGCTGTGTTTCTCATTTTCCTGAATCTTATGTATGTTGGTGTGCATGTGTTGGAACATTGTCCAAGACTGAAGCTATGTGAGGAGATTTTTGAGCGCTTGTGGAGAAAACTCTAAGGAACCAGGACAAGAGTCTTATGGCTTCAGTTTCTTATGGAATTGGTCTTGGATTATATTTTTGTGCTCTTCCCTGCTATAGCAGATAGAAGTGATTTTAATTCAAATTATTCATTACAACCGGCTATTGTTTTTAGTTTATATGCCTCTATGGAAAACCATGTTTTTGCTGCATGCAGCTTGTCTACCACGTGTGGCTTGTCCCTGTGACTATCCACTTTACTCAGGCGACTCCTCTTAGCCCTCAGAGTACAAACTGTCTGATGCTCTGAATAAAGCTGGCAATTGTATGAGACTTTAGTCTGCCTCATTATTGGCTCCACTCTCCCAGGTTCCGCCTCCTCTAGAATAATGAACATGCATGTATATTTATAAGCATATCTAATATGAATCTATCGTATATATTTGCTATATTAAACAATATCTATGCTTATGCTAGAGAGGGTGGTAGATTCTAAATGCAGCTTTTATTGTAACATACATTTTCTTAGAAAGACTTCAGGACACAGTTACAGGAGGCAGCAACGTTCTGTGATCAGTCTTCTAGCTAAAACAAGCATGCTAAGTGAATCAAGGCACAGAATCCAGGCTGTGTGGCCCTCTAGAGGCGGAGCGTACCTATATACTGCCAAGACCACCATTCCTCAAGGGCTCATGCGTCATGCTAAATCCTTATTACTATTTCCCCTATCTATCTGCTACTATTCCTATACTACTACTTGGGGGTATAAACTATGTATACAGAAAACCACGTGGGTTCTTTAGCACCAACTCCTAGGCTCTTAGTGGGTAGCTTGGCAGACACATGAAAATGATATAAAACCAAGTTCGTGGCACATTCACCATGCAGTGTCGATAAACGATAATGCCCTATGTTACAGATCCAAAGATCTATATTATAAATGAAACTTTGAAGAAAGCCACACAGGGTGTCTATTGGCACGAAATGAGTGATATTTCATTCTGTAAAACAAATGGATAACATAGACAATTCCTGTCTAGAGAAATGAAAACTTTGCGTAATAAAACCCAAACTAGTTGAAATAGTTGTTAGTCCTACCAAGAATAAAAAAGTAAATCAACTACAGGTACAAGATTAAAATATATGTTTTTTTTAAAAAATCACATGAATTCTCTCCTTTTATCTCTCCCTGTTCAGTCCTATAGGCGAGTGCTCTACCCTGGCCTGCTCCTCTCATGACTGCCTTGACTCCCAAAAGCAAAGCTTGGGGGACCCTTCTACGTCTTGGCAGTCCCCAGATAGAGCAGTCCATTTCTGAATAGCCCAGCCTGCCCATTTCTAGGCCAGGCAGAGTTAACTGAAGAAGAGCATTGCTAAGAACCAGGAAGCCTACGAAGCCACAGAATCTCCTTCATTTGTCTATGAAACCTGGTTGATAATAGCAAAGGATCCCACTTCACTGCGCAGCTGAAGACTTTGGAGGAGTACCCTTTGAGGAGTGACACCATAATAAAACTAACAGATGGTGCTGCAGCAGACGGGGGCAGCGGGTTAGGGAGGAGGGTAAACAGCGCATTACAGGTAAAGGATTAACAAGCAGAACTGTGTGGTCTCAGAAAACGGTACTGGTAAATTAGAGATTCATTTCATGATTTCATGGAGACATCTGGCCTATGTCGGAGCTGCAGGCCTTATTCTCACGGCAAGAAGCACAAAGCTGTCACTGAGCCACAAAGCGAAGGCACCCATGCTGGAGTTGAGGGAGGGAGGAGCAGCCAGACATCCAGCAGTGCACTCTGCTGTCCTGAGCAAGACTATAAAATAATAAATAATAGATGACACTAGCTCCCTGGAGAGCATCTGTGGGGAGGATCCTCTGGGCTGGGTTATTTGGGGTTACAAGAACCATCAAGAGATGAACAGAGCAGGGGCCCACAGTTGTCTAATCTTGGAAACCTTGCTCCATAAAAGATCTGAAGAACCTAAGAATAAAATCTCAAAAACTCAGCTCAAGCCATAATTCTGTCCTCATCCCCACCTCCTGACACTGCCCCCCTGCAAGAGGCTACTCTCTCTGTCCCCATTTGCAGAGGATCTTCTGTTCTTCTGGTTTTTTGTTGTTATTCCTGCCCTATTTTGCTTCAGGGTGGTCTTAAAAGGCTCTCTCCTCCGCCCTCAGAGTGTCTGCTCATATGGCATGTAGATGGAAGCCCAGACGCCTGCGTGGGGCCCGCACACGCACAGCGAGGTGCCAGCAGCCTGGCACATCCAACAGCTGACATCTGCAGGAGGCTCCGGGAGCCCCAGTCAGAACTCTGGCTCCTGGTCACTGCGGTAATCCACCGCACATCCACTCTCTGTGTTCTCGGTTCCCACAGGCAAACCTCAAAGGTATGTGCCGGGGGGAAAGAGACGAGGCCTTCTTTATTGGAAGAACAAATGGTTGGCAGGAAAAGAAAACAAATCAAACCAAATAAAACAGATAAAACGGGAAACTTATAAATCAGATTATAAAACAACACTCTGACTACTTTTAAGTGGAGCCCTCCTGGGGCAGTGATCGGTCCCAGTAACCCAGCTCTCTCGTGCACAGTGCTCATTTTCCAGAGTTAACTGCTACTTACTTGGGCTTGCTTGCACACTTTGAAAGGCTGAAGTGTGTCTTGGTAGAACAGCTGATGATAAGCCTGTAGGTCAAACCAAAAGTACACACTGTGCTTCCACAGCTGCAAGGGAGAAGTACAGAAATCACCACCGTCTCTCAGCAAGGCCCTCAGAGCTCGTGCTCCGTATGTGTGTATGAGCGCTTAGGTCCCCGCTGCGGCCACAAATGACGAGATATTTACTGCTGTTGTGGGTCGAACACTGTATTTTTGCAAGTAACCCTCCCATAGAGTTGGTCATTAAAATAGTGAATGTTTGAAAATAGTGATGAACACCGAAATTGCAAGCATTCTAGTTGGCAGCTAAAAAGCCTGAAGTACAGCATGTGGGTAAATGTGCATCCCAGAAGAGCCAAAGAGTGACCGCTAAGCCCATCGATCACCCTCATCTGGGGCATACAAATAACGATTTTTAAAACATCTCTGGAAACCATTTTACCTTGATTCAGTATGATTTATGGTTGCTAGGATGATTAAAAATCAAGTATTAATAAATTAAACATGGCATAGTAAGTTGAGATTAAATCATATAATTAACTGTAGCCTGTAATATATGTCAATACTTATCTGTATTTCACTTCTCTTTGTAATTTTAGCAAGGGGGCCTAAACCAAAGAGAATTATAATGCAGTTGGATGGTTAAAGATTTAATCAATATCAAGTGTGGATTTAAATCTATCAGACGGGAATTTGAAAATCAGACATATTTATAAGAACACCAAGTCATTTCAATGCCACTTATTTTTAAATCAAGCAAAATAGTAAATCCAGATTTTAAATAATTATTTTCTACCTTGTTCCCTGAATCTTCGCAAAATTTAGTGAAGAAGAATCCAGCTCTGTTTTCAACATACAAAGACTGTAACAAGTTTTCCATGTCAAATCCTCCCAAGGCTCCAACATCGGATGTAGTTTTAACCTAGGTAATGAAACAGAAGTTCGTTATCCCCTCCAAACACAACACGCTTCTTCATGGCCCTATACAAGAGGGTTTCATAAATTCTGCTGGATTACCATTTTATGTTTGTAACCGATCTGTAATTAATGCAATGTGCTTGCATCTGACTGTCATGGAAGATTCATTTATGAAACTCAGTTATGGCAGGAGAATCCGTTCTGTTATAAACCACTGTGATCCCAAGCCCAATATGAGCGTGGCTCCCTGACCTCAATGACGTTCATGTTTCGGGCTCAATGGCTCCGTTGGGGAGCCTTCCCAGTCTCCCTTGGTGGCCTGTTACCTACGTACTCACTGTTATTTTAGCTACACGTGGGTTATAAAAAGAACCATCTCCAAGGCCTCTCTCAGAGCTGCTCGTTAACGGGGTAGGGGTGGACAGTCTCGCCCCCACAGGTCGTGGCCTTCAGAGTGGAAATGGCCATGGAGGTTCTCATAAAATTCTGCTGTTTACAGCTTCTCTGCCGACAGCGTTAGTAACCCTAGTACCATCCCTGAGACCCAGAGAGCTGGCTCTGTCTCGAGCACGTGAGTGACTCCAGAGTATGACCAGGACCGTTCATGGAAACTCATTTGTTTTATGGGATGCAGACTTCTCCCTCCCCAAGCAAACACGATGGCTGCGGGTTCAAGCGAGCACTCTGCTCTGTTCATCTACTGATAAGGGTTCCCAGGGGACATGAGATCTTCATCTAAACGTTCACATAATACACCTGCTTTGGATGCTTCCTGTCAGGGTAGCTGTACTCTGGAAACCCTTGTGTGTGGTAGTTTGAATGGGCCCCATTAAGCTCATAGGGAGTGGCACTCTTAGGAGTGTGGCCTTGCTGGAGGAAGTGTGTCTCTTGGAGCAGGCTTTGAAGTCTCATATATGCTCAAGCCATGCCCAGTGTCTCAGACCACTTCCTGTTGCCTGCAGGATCAGGATGTAGCTCCTTCTCCACCCTCAGCTCCTTCTCCAGCACCATGTCTGCCTGCATGCCGCCATGTCCCACCATGAAGATAAAGGACTAAACCTCTGAAACTGTAAGCCAGCCCCATTAAAAGTTTTTCTTTATAAAAGATGTGGTAGTTATGGTGTCTCTTCACAGCAATAGAAGCCCTGACTAAGACACTGCCCTCATTTAAAAAAAAAATTGAGATTTCCAGGACATGACATCCAGTGTTATTTTAGAAGGGGGGTCTCTGTGAGCTTGAGACCAGCCTGGTCTACAGACAGCCAAGGCTGCACAAAGAAACCTTGTCTTAAAAAAAAAAAAACAAAAACAAAACAAACAAACAAAAACAAAAAAAGAAACAAAGAGAAAAAAAGAAAGATAGAAAGGAAAAAGAATGATCAAGACCAGTGTAAGACTGAGAAACCAACACTACCAAAAAACAAACAAACAACCCCCCAACAAAAAAAAAACCACCGGTGCAGATTTTGTGGGAAAATTCCTTTGCAACTAAAAAACAAAATGCGTTGTTTAGTAGAGAAAAAAAACTGTAAGTTTTTTTTAAAATCTCTAAAATTAGGGACTTGATTAAATGAGGACCATGGCTATTCAGTCCTTAAAATACTTACATTGAGCTCTTCTGTATAAGTGTACTTTCTGTCAAGCTGGGGCTTCAGACACTCAGAGATGTCAGTAAAAGATGTCAAACGAACAACCGTGCTGCCCTCTGAGACACACTTGGACCTAAAGTGTAGACAAGAGAGCCAACTGGTCAATCTACGCGGTATCAAAGAACCTCCTCAAAGTGTTGATGACTGGGTAGAAACACATAATTAATGTCAGATTTGATGGTGAAGCACAAATGCCATCCCTAAAACTGTGACCAGCAAGGCCAGGTGGTAAGCAGTACCTGGAAAAGTATTTTGAAAGTAAAAATGAACCAATTAATATAGATCACCCTTCTAACTTTTTGTTTTGAGAGAAATGTAGTTTGCGATATGTTATCCCAGCTGCTTGAGAAGCTAAGCAGGAGGTTAAGACCGGTCTGGACTGCTCCATGGGGTCAAGGCAGGCCTGGGATGGACCGCTTGAAAAGATGCTCCAGTGGTTGAGTGTGTGTTTCTCTTGCTAGGAGACCCAGGTTCAGTCCCCCACACCATGCTGGACTGGGTCGCTTGAAAAGATGCTCCAGTGGTTGAGTATGTGTTTCTCTTGCTAGGAGACCCAGGTTCGGTCCCCCACACCATGCTGGCCTCAATGTGTATCACCTGTTCCTCAGAGGCCTGCTGGTCTCTTCTGGTTCCTCGCCAACTCCACCTTCACTAGAAGCTCAGTAGCTCCATTTTCCTCGTGTGCGTCCTGGGCTCCAAACCCTTCCTTCCAGGGTCATAAATATCTCAAGCACACTTTAGTGTAGTATTAGACTTTCATTATGGTTACCCTGACCTTTTTTTTTTTTTTTTGTGGTTTTTCGAGACAGAGTTTCTCTGTGGTTTTTGGAGCCTGTCCTGGAACTAGCTCTTGTAGACCAGGCTGGGCTCGAACTCACAGAGATCCACCTGCCTCTGCCTCCCAAGTGCTGGGATTAAAGGTGTGCGCCACCACCGCCCGGCCTATCCTGACCTTTTTACACATAAATTTTCTGTTGGCAAGGGCATGGAGAACCTGGAACCAAATACATGTTTGTCTCACTCACCAAGGGAGCTTTAAACTCTACATCCAGTCATTTACTACTAATTAAATATGCACCATGTGATGTGCAACATCCTTCTGTATAGGTGTGGCTTTTATTGGTTAATGAATAAAGCTGCTTTGGCCTATGCCAGGGCAGAATATAGCCACGCTGGAAGGATAGAGAGAGTGAGTAGGTGGAGTCAAAGAGATGCCATGTAGCTGCCGAAGGAGACAGATGCTCCTGCTGGAACCTTGCTAGTAGGCCACAGCCACATGACAAATACACAGATGAACAGGAATGGGTTAATTTAAGATGTAAGAGTTGGTTAATAAAAAGCCTGAGCTAATAGGCCAAACAGTGCTATAATTAATGTAATTTCTGTGTGATTAATTATTTGACTTGCTGTGCCACCCACACAGGCTTTTCCTGTAACTGCGTTGATTATCTATAACTACATTGATCGTCTATAACTATATTGATCGTCTCTCTCCTCCAATCTTATTCTTTCTGTTTCTGAGCATGGAATTTACAAAAACTAGCATAAAAGCGTTCTCAAATAAGAAGTTCAACTTCAGTGGAGATAAACCCAATTTCTAAAATCTGCCTGTTTATCAATGGTGACATAACTCATGTTGGTGACTGCATCATACAGAGCTCACTCTCACTCACACTAGAAAGATCACAAATTTAGAACTCCTCACAGGGACAACTGTGTGATGTGTAGAACAGCAGTTCTGAATTGATCTCACACACATATGTATGAGATACAGGGGTTATGCAGTGTGATGATAGACCACTTTGCAAATGCCCCGAAGACCAGACTGTATGCACTTAATATTAGTTAAGCTGCTAACTTTATTGCTATATGAATTTTACTTCGGTTAAAAATAAGAACAAATGTCAAGTAATGAATTACTAAACCAAGAATCATCCATAGTTGATAACAGAGGATATTTTCAGGGTAAAGAAAAAAAACGGGCTGGAGAGATGGCTCAGTGGTTAAGAGCATTGCCTGCTCTTCCAAAGGTCCTGAGTTCAATTCCCAGCAACCACATGGTGGCTCACAACC
>NW_004949127.1:2040484-2051578 GCF_000317375.1 Microtus ochrogaster | reverse complement strand
AAATAAATAAATAAATAAATAAATAAATAAATATTCAAAGAAAAAACCCACTGGGAGTACAGAACAACATAAAGAGAGGAGACACAGCTCACTGTGCCAAGCCTCTTAGAGCTCTCAAACTCGAGAAGAGGATTAGAGTAGAGCTCCTCCTCAGAGGTCAGTTACAAGTCTGACAGCAGCTGGACACAGGCACCGTCCCCTTAAACGTGTTATTTCTGGGATTCTTCTAACTTAGCATAGGCAGGTCGATCATAAGCCTCTAGCACATAGTACTGAATCCTAAAAATTCATATTAAAAACCAATAGAGTAAAACACTTAACATTCAAAAGAACTGCACCTACTCTTTCTCAAGCCTGTCGTCCTTGGAAGGAACGGGGTGCAAGGACTCGCTCCTCCCAGGCTTCTGAGACCCCGTGCTTACTCTTGACAATTTCTTAGGCGATTTAGATAGTGGCGATAAACTGATTTCTTCTCCCTAAACATGAAGAAATAGTGAAATGGAAATGAGCAAAATGAAAGCAGAGATAATAAAATTCCGCATTATCTCGAGCTTGTTTTCTCTCTAGATTTCAACCCTCACTCTACTGCCCACTGAACATCGCACTAAAACAAACGATCCCCCGTGCTTATGCAGGTTTTGTGGGACAGTAAACTCAGAGCAGCTCAGATGACAAGCGGAGTCAGAGACGGGCTAAGTCCTTACTTCCAGGACCATGGAGGCAGACTCCTTCCCGGGGAAGAACTCGGCAACCAGCCCTTCTTCTGGAACAGAATAGGCTCAGGACTTGTGTGGGAGAGCACCAGGAGGTGGTGGGGCAGGGAAGTCAAACAAAGATGCTTGCTTAGCCATAGCAAAGGACCTAGAACTTAACAATACTGCATCTTCCCTTTCAGGGACAGTTTTTATGTTTATGGTTATTTTTCCCATTCTTAACCATTTCTAATGGCAGCAGAGGAAGAGATGGCTCAACAGTTATGAGCTGCTCTTAACTGACTGCTCTTCCATAGTGCCCATGTTCAATTCCCAGCAGCCACGTGGTGGCCCCAAACTGTCTGTAATTCCAGTCCCAAGGGATCTGAAGCTCTCTTCTGGCACCTGTGGTCATGCTCACTGTACACAGGCATACATGCGAAACAAAACACCCGCACATACAAAAGAAATAAAATGTATTCTTTCAACAAAACTATAAGGTGGGTTGTGGGCCAAGGGCAGTTGTGAGCTCTCAGGCAGGCTCCAAGACAGACCCTGGAGGAAGAACAGATGGTGGGGAGGGGTCCCCTAGCAAAAGGGAAGAAGAGTCAGCGATGGGAAAGAGATTGGTGCTTAGGAAATGGGCAAAGCTGCTCTTTGTTGGTGGACCTTCAGGTGAAGGCTGGGCAGGTGGTTCTCATCTGTAATCCCAGCACTCGGGAGACTGAAGCAAGAAGGTCACAAGTTCAAGGCCAGCCTGGGCTACACAGCAAGGGCCTGTAGTTTTAGGTATTAAGCAACTGTTAATGAGAAATACTATAAGAATCTGGGCTTATAATTAAATATATATTATAAAAATGTGACTAAATTTATAGGAACATAAAATAGGACAGTAGCTTTCAGGATCTGGGGTGGAGGAGGGAAGCAGAGTAGTTCCCACGCTGTGGGATCATTTTTATTTTCTCGTTGGAGGCGGGGTCTCACCTTGTAGACCTGACTGTCCTGGAACTCACAGTGGAGATCAGTCTGGCCTCAAACTCACAGAGATCTGCTTGCCTCTGTCTCTCAAGTGCTGGGATTTAAGGTGTACATCACCATGCCTGGTGCATACATTAGTGTGTGTGTGTGTGTGCGTGCCTGCGTGCGTGCGTGCGTGCGTGTGTGTGTGTGTGTGTGTGTGTGTGTGTGTGCATGCTCTCTCAGGTCAGAAGATCCCCTGGAGCTGGAAAGTTATGAGCTGGGTACTGAGAACTGAACTCAGGTCCTCTGAAAGAGCAGCAAGTGCTTTTAACCAAGGAGCCATCTCTCCAGCTCTCCTCATTTAAAAGTAAATTAAAACATAGTTTAAGAGTATAAGGCATGGGAAAACCTGTTAGTAAGTTTTGGATCACACACACACACACATTGAATGTATACGTGTGTGCAGCACACTTATGTAAGTGCACACAGAGGCCAGAAGGCATCTAATCCCCTGAAACTGAAGTTACAGTTATTGATGAGCCACTTTATGTAGATGCTAGGAGCCAAACCCAGTTCTTCTGCAGGACCAAGTGCCTGACCAAGGATGGGAGACACTAACAAGCCGCAGTAAAACAAGAGGAAGCAGTGTGGCTGGGTTGTGGTAAACTGGAGAAGAATGTGGGAAAGTGAGGGGCAGGGCTAGCAGGGACCTGCACAGCTGGGCACAGTTTTCATGTTTTATTCTAAGCGGAAGAGGAGGCAGCTAGAGAACTTCTGGCAGACAAGTGAGTTGTTCATATCAGAAGGGTTTCTCTGCTTGCTGAGCACACAGGGCCCTCCCTCCTTCCTCCCTGTGGCCGTGTGTATGTTCCAGCAGCAACCGCTTGTGATAAATGCCATCCATGGCTGCCCTGGTCACTTTCTCGTTCCTCTAATAAACACGCTAATAAAGGCAACCCGAAGGAGGAAGGGTAATAATGTGTCTCACAGCTCCAGAGTGGTTTGCTCCATCACGGGGAAAGCATGGTGGCGGGAACAGGAAGCTGGCTGATCACACTGTACCTACGTTCAGGAAGCAGAGTGTGAACAGGAGATGGGTCCTAGCCAGTGAAGCTTCAGGACCCAGCCCCAGGGACTCACTTTAGAGGTGGGGACCTCTAAAGGCTCCACAACCTTCCCAAACAGTGCCAACTGGGGACAAAGTCTCAAACATGCAAGCCTATAGGATATAGCTCATGTTCGAACCACAGCAGTTGACAAACCCAAGGACAGATTTTAGCTGTGCAGTTAATAAAGGGCAGCTCCCACGCTGGACACCCTACCTGGACCTCGGGGACCTGGGGAATGCAAGACTTTGGTCTTAAGGGCAAGAGGGTTGCCATCTGTGGGAAAGGGTCAACATCCTTCCTGGGTTTCTCTTGGCGAAGGCGCCAGAATTTCAGTTCCGTGCTGGCACTTTTTGTTGATAACGAATGAGTTACACAAAATCTTGGTCCCCTATTTATTGAAGAAAAAAACCTTAAGATTCATATGTTAAGATGGAACTATAATAGATCTCAGAATTAAAAGCATACAAACGATATAATTCATCATCATGATTATTAATCCTTTCTGTCACTTCCTATTTCTTTTTCTACTGATTCTCCTTCAAAGTATTTTTCTATGCCAGTGGTGGCATACGCCTTTAATCCAGCACTCAGGAGGCAAAGGCAAGCGGATCTCTGTGAGTTCAAGCCCAGCCTGTTCTACAGAGTGAGTTCCAGGACAGGCTCCAAAGCTACAGAAAACCCTGTCTCAAAAAACCAAAAAAAAAAAAAAACCAAAAAACTATGTTACTTCATTATACTTCATTCTCTAATAGAAAAAGGTAATATAAATTAGAAAAATCCATAATATTAAACTTATTATCTGCTTGATAAGAAAAAGAAATACATGAAAGTATTAAGGAATTTAAAAATAACAAAATATGCTGTGGTGGTTTTAAAGCAGGCCTGTATTTATAATATCAAATAAAAGCTGCTCAAATTAGCACTAAAAATATATCAACATTTTGCTGGGGTTTTTGTTGTTGTTTCTGTTTGTTTGTTTGTTTGTTTGTTTGTTTTGAGACAAGGTCCTTTTTATATATCTCTGACTGTTTAGGAATTCACTCTGTAGAATGCACCTAGTCTGGGATTTTGGAATTCACTCTGTAGAATGCACCTAGTCTGGGATTTTGAGAGTCATAGTGTACCCCCAAGGGACAAACTTCCTCCAACAAGGTCACACCTCCTCATCCTAATTCTTTCAAATATTTCCACCCCTTAGTAACCAAGCATAAGAGCCCACAGGGAGGCCATTCTTATCCAAACCACCACATCCACTCCAGGCTTCCATGGGCTTGTAGCCACAGCGTAATGCAAAAACGCCTTACTCCAACTTCTAAAGTTCCCATGGTCTATAATATCACAGTCTCAACTGTTTTCAAGTCCAAGGTTCAAAGTCTCTTCTGAGACTCAAAGCAATCTCTTAACTGTAAAATAAAAAAGCAGACATTCCCCCAACACACTATGGCACAGGCTGTGCATCGCCATTCCAAATGGGAGCATAGCCAGGAGACACTGGACCAAAGCAAGACTGAAAACCAGCTGAGCAAACTCCAAACTCTGCATCCGTGTCTGATGTCAAAACTCTTCAGATTCCCAACTCCTTCCACCTTTGTGGACTGCGATGTATTTCTCTCTCTTGGGCTGGTTCTACACTCTGTCTGCAGCTTTCCTAGGCAGATACTCCAGTGCTCTGGCATCTCCAACATCTCGGGGGTTCCAAGACAATCCAGGCTTCACCTTCACAGGTTCAGGGACACCCCTGACACAGACCTAGCCTCAGCGGCTTTCCTTCGCCAGAGAGGGGACTTCTACTGAAAACCAGGATAAATCCAGACCCCCTAGCAGGAAGAGTAGAGCCAAATATCTAGGTTAGTCGGTTCAGTGACTCTGTTCCAGGAACTGGCTGACCACAAAGTTAGATTATAATCTTGAGAACAATCTTGAGAAACGGAGAGTTACCCCCTTGTGATTATCACTGGTATTTTTGGAATCTTCCAATGACTCCCTCCCCTACCCCCTTTGGGTTGTGGTTTCTTCCCTTAAATACACCTTTTCCCAGCTACTTGGGGTCAAACTCCTCTACCCCTGCATGGGATATGAGTCTCGGCCCCAGCACAATGGTTCCTGTCAATAAACCTCATGTGATTACAGCAAGGACGGTCTCTCGTGAGTTCTTGGGGGGGCTTGTTATCCTGAGACTTGAGTGAGAGTCTCCCAACTTGGGGGGGGGGGGGAAGGGGCGGGGTCTTTCACTACAACCTCTTTTCCTGTATCCTTAAGTGTAAACCCAGACCCACATGGCTGAAGCTGCCAAGTTCTGCTGCTTGCTGGGACTGGACTGTGGCCCCTGTTCTACATCTTTACCAGCTTTCTGTTGGTGGTGGTTCCCTTCATTGCTTACATTTTTTCTTGAGTTCTTTTTCACAAGCTTAGCTGGGTGGGGTCCTGCCCTGAAATCACCACTCCCTTTTTTCTATTTAGCATCCGGTTTTTCTTTAAACTTTTTATTTCCTTGAGCGTGGACTTCGCTCCATTCCACTTCCTGGTGCTCGTGTTCTCCTCTGACTGGACATCTTGTCCTTCTTTCTGTCTGGCCTGCTCCTTCTCTCGTTATAGATCAGCATCTGCACACTCCCCAGTAACCACGTGACCCAGTCCACACTGCTGCCTTGAACCCTGCTCTGCCAGTAATTCGTCCAAACTCTTCGATTTAACCTCGGAAAGCATCACAAAAATGGTCCCTAGGCCACTTACTAATTAATATTCTTTTCCCCTGAATCCTCTTGAGTCAGGCCGTCATAATTTACACTGCTCTTAGCACCACTTTCTTCCATGCTCCTGCTAGTATGTCTCCACAAGCCCTGCTTAAAGCATTCAGCTGCTTTCCTAATCCACATTCCACCAACAAGGAGCAAGGTCAGGCCCGCCACAGAAACCCCCACTCCTGGTACAAACTTCTGCTGCTGTGAAGAGACACCATGCCCACAGCAACTTTTACAAAAGAAAGCATTTAAAGGGAGCTTGCTTACAGTGCTGGAGGTTAGTCATTTTCATCATGACAGGGAGCATATCACAAGCATGATGTTGGAGCAGTAACTGAGAGCTACATTCTGGTCCACGGGCCAAGAGTAAAACAGACTGGCCCTGGTATATTGAAACCTCAAAGTCCATGTCCCCCCCCCCCCCCCGTGACATACTTCCTCCAACAAGGCCACACCTCCTAATCCTTTATAATCTTTTCCAATAGTTCCACTCCCTGGCCACCAAGCATTTGGATATATGAACCTATGGGGGCCATTCTTACTCAAACCACCACACCAAGCATCTGAAAGTTAAATGCTTTTCAAAGAAAGCAAAGATAAACTGGTCACTTTAGCTTTCCATAGTTACATAACCACCACGAGACAAAATGAGTTATTTGTATCTAGCCTAAGGGAAGCAACGGAAAGTAACTTTGATCCACATCGTTTTCCTTACCAGTACAGAAGCAGGGGTTTTATGACTTCAATCTGAATGTTTTTCAAATGTTCTTCTGTCCACCGGGACCCATTGAGCAGTTTAAACTTGGAGAGGATCTCTGTAGAAAGGTAACGCTCCCCGCTGCTCACAAGGTAGCACTTCTTCATTTTCTCAAGATGTCTGAGAGGAAACACAGTTACACACAGGTCAATACATTGTTCAACTTCTCAATAAATATACCTCTGCACCAACAATCATTACAGAGTACTAAAGGGTTTATAGACATAAATTATAAATTATTTCCAAGGGTGTTTGCTTTTCTCAATAAGCTGGATGGCCTTGTAGAATTGTGCACACCAAATCTCCAAAATTTGTAACTTTGTTACCTATAATGGTTTTAAAAAAAAAGGCAGAGAGAAATCAGCAGGGAGGGAGTGCTGGAAATCCTTCTCCAGGAGCCACGGTGCGGCCAGAGCAGGGAGAGGAGGGGCCATAAATCAAGAACAGTCTCCTCCAAAAACTGTAAAATGTAAAGAAATAGATTACCTCTGGAACTGTGGCTTTTAGGTTACTGGATGTGGGTAATTCATTATAGAGACAACAGAAGTCCATAGTATTGGTCCTGAAAATCCCAGTGTTTCTTGTATATGACTCTACTGATATGTCTTACAAATATAGATCAAGGCAGGTTACAGAATCAACCATTTGCTGAGCCTGAATCAAAGCATAAGCTCTGTGACCCAAATTCTACTCTAATAACCCAGTCACTAGCGGGTCTCCACCAAGCCCTTAGGAAGAAATGCAGTCTACGGTGCTTCAGATTAGATCAGGAGCTACAAACCTAAGGGCTGACTTAAAGCAGTGTCCTGTGAAGATGGACACTCACGGTAATCTGAAGCATGGAGCCAGTCAGACGCACAGCTTCAGGGGAGACAGACAGCTCTGTGGCATCTGACCAGAGACCACGGCATGTGTCAGCCAGGCAGCCTGATGGGACAAGAGGCCCCGTACTGGCATCCATAGCTGCCTAATATGAGTGTGATCATATAGCTGATAAACTACTTTTTATATAAAATTTTTATAATATTATGACACTATAAAGAGTATAATTTTACAGCAGATCTGGAATTTATGGAAAGAAACATTATTCAAACCCAAATAACTACTATTATTGATATCGGTTTTATTTATTTATTATTTTTTTATGTATTTACTTATTAGCCTTACTTTTTATTTTATGTATCTTGAGTTTTTGGCTTGCATGTACGTATGTGCCCCCACAAATAGGCTACCTATTCAGCCCTGGTATCTTCAAACTATGAAATCAGAAAACTTGTGATATCAAAAATCTATTATAAAATAAAGATCATTGTTTTAACCCTTCCCGGTGCATAAACTACATTCTGATATTTAATGTTTGTGCTTGAATAACTTAAACAAATATTCTATAATTTGCTTTTTTTTTAAACTATTGGCAAATAAAAAATGAAAGTACCTTTGATGTCTTCCAGGGTCCTTAAGAACTTTTAACCTCTCAATGTCCATCCACAGCCACCAGTATCTTTCTCCCAATGTTCCCTTTAGAAACTTCTTAAATCTTTCAAATTCCCTTCTGTTGCCAATGTCATAGGTTCTGTGAGAAATACACCAGTCGGCCCTGCCCTCTGGCCCGATGCTCTCACTCTTTGAACTTAAACTTACTTTTTCCAATTTCTCTTCTGAGATTTCCTTTGTTGTTTCAAGTTGGGGTGAACTTACGGTCTTCTTGCTGGGCTCCACTTTATCGAATATCACCTGGGTGATGCTGTAGAAGTTGATGTAGCCGGGGATGCCGCTAAAGGAATGGCCTGTGATGTTCTCGATGGCTTCTCTCAGGATGAAGATGACATAGGCGTTGAGAAATTCTTCAAATGACGAGAAATGCACGGTCTTTTGTTTGTCCTGTTCATCTTTTCTTTCCAGGTATACTCTCAGAAGCGCTTGGGAAGGCGTGTCTTTCACTGATACGGACCCTTCTTCTTCCTCTTCCATCTCAGGAATCATTCCGGTGGTTTTAGTTGGGCTCTTTATTGTCCTGGGGTGAACTCCATCATCGAAGATTAAATTCTCTGTATTAAATTATAGAAGGCTAATAGATTAGATAATGACCCAGCTCTTCCACTGCCAGGTAGGTGCTGTAGAAAATGGCAAATCGCACGGACCAGGAACTTTGGAGGGATTCTCAAGCCTTGTTGGGAGGCCGTGAGGGAAAAACTGCCAGCAGGAATTAAATCTGCCTTATGTAAATGTGCTAAGTATTTATAAAAAGGGTTTAATAACTATCAGACATGCAATTCTTATCATTAAAGTGACAAAATAATGCAGGGACTTATAAAAGATTACCTTCCTCCGCCCCCCCCCAAAAAAAGTAGGTTTAGTTCTTAATTTCCTCTTTCAGAATTCAGGGAAATATGGAGGTCTGCCCTCCGGACTCCACAGCTCTGGGGGTCGTCATCAGTGTGCCTGCTCTCAGTGTTCACTTTCTGTGAGCAGACTTGAAGTCTTCATGGCTAGAAACATTTCATTATAACTTTGTATTGAAAATGAATATAACAACTTCCCCCCTGCAAGTCTGTACACCTGCAAGGGACAGCAGGGCTGGACAGAGAGCAAGTGGGGCCTTCCTGCCCAGTGCCCTTCGGCCAGCCTTTCTGTCCACTGTTCCGTGCTCTAGGGTTCCTCTTCAATACGGAGAGAAAGGCCAGGAAGCACACAGAAACCTAGATCCTTTCAATGAGGAGGGGTTGCTGTTGATTTTCAGTCAGTCAGTGCACTGAGATCTACTTTCTCCAGGTGCTACAAACACATCCCAGAGAGGTTAGAGCAAACTGCTACGGATTTCCTGAATTCTTAGGCTCATGTCTGGAATTTCCCCCTTGATCCTATCTTAATTGGTGATGCCCATTTCATGGCTGTTTCTTTCAATTTTTTATGAAAAACTGGTATTACCCACAAGACTCCCATGACAGAACTGATCTGTTTTCCAAGGAGAGAAATAGTCTAAACTGAGAAGTAGAAGGCAAATTCAATTTCTACCCATTATTGTTTCCATTTTGTTGTTGTTTGAGTCACAATCCTCTTGCCTTGGCTTCTTGGGGACTAGAATTCCAACAGTCCTGGTCCATTTGCTGTCAGCTCAGAAATATTATACCAGTGCTGTGGGACAACGGTCTTGTACCCTGTAAAGATTTGCCACTTGTATTGCTTTAATAAAATGCTGATTGGCCAGTAGTCAGGCAGGAAGTATAGGCAGGGCAACCAGAACAGGAGAATTCTGGAAAGAGGAAAGACTCAGTCTGCAGTCATCACAGAGGAAGCAAGATAAGAACACCTCACTGATATAAGGTACCAAGCCACATGGCTAACATAGACAAGAATAATGGGCTAATTTAAGATGAAAGAATTAGTTAATAAGAAGCCTGAGCTAATAGGCCAATCAGTTTATAATTAATGTAGACCTCTGTGTGTTTCTTTGGAACTAAACAGCTACAGGACCTAGAAGGACAGCAGCCTCTGTCAACACCTATAGAAAGAGCTATAGAAATAAAGACAAGACAATCCCCGACTGACTACACAAGGTGTGCTGGGCTCTGGGGTGGCATTCTCTACACTAGAGAGGGTGTGCCGGGCTCTGGGATGACATTCTCTACACTAGAGAGGGTGTGCCGGGCTCTGGGGTGACATTCTCTACACTAGAGAGGGTGTGCTGGGCTCTGGGGTGACATGCTCTACACATTTATTATATATATTAGCCTAAGCTGACAGGTGAGAAGAAACAAGAGTCCAAGTGGAATAACTCAGCACAAAGACCATGCAACTAAGAGCTAGGCTTGCTCAGGAAGGCCCGCCATGCCAGCACAATGGAGGAGGAGGCAAGAGGGATCGTGATCACAAAGCCAGCCCGAGATACAGAGCGAGTCTGCAATTAGCCCTGACTGCACAATGTGACCCTGTCTCAGCAAACAAAATCACAAGGCTGATAAATATGGGCCTTCGGTTCTAACCGCCTCCCTCCGTTGTTATCTTATCCACTTTAGACTCCCTTTCAAAAGCACTAGCAAACAATAACAAAAGCCAAACCAACAAACAACAACCCAACAAAACCCACTAGGAAGTACAAGGGAGGCAGGGACTGTGTGGTGAGCTTCTCTGCCCACCTCTGAAATGCAGGATGCAGCAGACAGCAGACTCTGAAGGGCCTTGTCTTTGCTTACCAGACACAGAAGAAAGAGTTGGTGATGCAGTTTTGTGGTGGGGTACACAGCAGGGTAGCGAAAAGGTCGTTACTGTTTGCTGACATTGCTTTGCCAGTGTAAACCAATCTTGCGTTTGAGTATAGGAGGCCTAGGAAGAGAGAGGCGTTAGTTTAATACAGCTTTAATAGCATTCTACCATTCAAAATGCTGAAAAATAATCATTATAATGCAATTTATGGGTTATAATGTATGAGGGAAATACTTTATTAAAGGAAAATTGTACTAAAAACTCAGTAGATAGGAGTGGAGGCTGGAGAGATGGCTCCACGGCGAGGAGCACTTGCTGTTCTTACAGAGACCCAAATTCAGTTCCTAGAACATGGAGTGGCTCACAACAACCTGCAGCTCCGGCTCCATGGCAAGCATGCAGGCAGACAACATGCAGATGAACAGGAATAAAAAAACTTAGAGAATGGGAAAAGAATAAATTTCAATTCACTCTTTCATATTAGGTGACGACAGGCAAAACCTGTGCCTGCTGCCTACACAGCCCACTGTCCTGACACCCACCTCACCCCTCCGTCCTGACGCCCACCTCACCCCTCCGTCCTGATGCCCACCTCACCCCTCCGTCCTGACGCCCACCTCACCCCTCCGTCC
>NW_004949127.1:2038369-2040209 GCF_000317375.1 Microtus ochrogaster | reverse complement strand
GCCCACCTCACCCCTCTGTCCTGACGCCCACCTCACCCCTCTGTCCTGATGCCCACCTCACCCCTCTGTCCTGATGCCCACCTCACCCCTCTCTGTCCTGACACCCACCACACCCCTCCTTGCTGACGCCCACCTCACCCCTTTGTCCTGACGCCCACCTCACCCCTCTCTGTCCTGACGCCCACCTCACCCCTCTCTGTCCTGACACCCACAGCACAAATGATTGGCAATTTTTGACAAAGAATAAAGGGCACATGAGCCACCTGCTTCAGATTTCATATAGATTTGGGTATAGTGGGTATATTGCAAGAGGAAAGACCTGGTAATTGGAGAAAAAAATAAAATACAAATTATCCCTATATTTGGACAATCTAAAAGGACAATTGATTCCAGGTTGTATCTAACCATTCACAACGACTCTATGCTTAAGCAATAACAGAAGGGAAATTTGTCTGATAAAATAGTAATACATTTTCACAACTAAGTATCATCTAAACAAGGCTTAACATCCTTACTGAATTGCTGTAATAAATTCCGAATATAATGCACATGCCCTTACTTCCTAGGCGATAAGGAGCATGCATCTCAGTCTCAATTGCTGCTTCGCAGGTGTGAGGAAAGTCCATTTGATTTGCATTTCTGCATATCAAACGAGTCAGCATAAACCCATAAGAAATCTCACTCTGCTTGGGGCGGGGGCTTTAAATCAGTTTCTCTTGATTTGAAACAAAAGGTTTCATTGGTGCTGAGTCGTGAAAACCCTCATCTTACCTGGCCAAGAGAAACATAGAACTTTTTCATAATCATGAGGTTGTCCTCTTCATCAGTAGGTGGAGGTGGAGTGGGCGGTTTTCTCAGGATCCAGGGGGAGAAGCTTGAACCCACTATGAAGTTTATGCCTGAATTGCTCCATGTTGCTTGCGATATCAGTTTGGCTAACCTGTGTTGCAGAAGTCACAAACTAACGAAGCTTTACTCACACAAGTGCTCCCTTTCCCTTCGTATTTTATTTAAAACTATTATTCTAAACAAAGTTAAAATTTTAGTAAAGTTTTACAGTTTAGAGGGGAATCCTCAATCCCACACAGATGTTCTGTGTTTTTAAAAACATTTTTAAAGAGCCATGTATCTTTACACTTGCCTGCATGTGTGACCATGGAGTTCATGTGAGGGCATCCAGTTCCCTGGATCTGGAGTCAGGGATGGTTGTGAACCACCATGTGGGTGCTGGGAACCAAGCCCATGCCCTCTGCAAGAACAAGTCTTAGCTCCTAAGACTTCTCTCTAGTCCCCCACATTCTGTTGTCAAGGTCACACTAACATTCCCTTTGTATTTCCATAAACACCTCTGTGAGTGACAGGTAAGTTTAAAAATATGATCAAAGACATACAACTGTGAAATTTCTTTTGAAAAGCTCTGTGATTTTTGCCAATGTTTTTTATCACTCCTATTTTTTTTTTTTTTTTGGATTTTTTTGAGACAGGGTTTCTCCGTAGCTTTTTGGTTCCTGTCCTGGAACTAGCTCTTGTAGACCAGGCTGGTCTCAAACTCATAGAGAAACGCCTGCCTCTGCCTCCTGAGTGCTGGGATTAAAGGCGTGCACCACCACCGCCCGGCTTATCACTCCTATTTTAGAAATAGCAGATAGGATCCAAATGCCAACTAATATCATAAAAAATAACTTTATAGCCGGGCAGTGGTGGCGCACGCCTTTAATCCCAGCACTCGGGAGGCAGAGGCAGGCGGATCTCTATGAGTTCGAGACCAGCCTGGTCTACAGAGCTAGTTCCAGGACAGGCTCCAAAGCCGCAGAGAAACCCTGTCTCGAAAAACCAAAAA
>NW_004949127.1:2037077-2038269 GCF_000317375.1 Microtus ochrogaster | reverse complement strand
AAAAAAAAAAAAAATAATAATAACTTTATATGAAGCAAACAGGCATTTAGAAAAACACAGGCCGATGGCAGCGTGATACCTGTATTCAAAGTAGCAATCACTTTCCAGAAATGCTGGAAGTCTCTTCCTTTTGATCCACTTAATACCTTGTTCACGGTTGAGGCACTATTAAGAGAAAATGAAGAAAAAGTCATCTTCATGTTGCCATTGCCACAGTTTGTAGAGTGCTTGCCTAGAATGCACGAAGACCTGGTTTTAATCCCAGCACAGACGTGAGCGTGGTGGTGCATTGCTGTAGTCACAGGCATGAGCGTGGTGGTGCATTGCTGTAGTCACAGGCGTGAACGTGGTGTGCATTGCTGTAGTCACAGGTGTGAATGTGGTGTGCATTGCTGTAGTCACAGGTGTGAACATGGTGTGCATTGCTGTAGTCACAGGCGTGAGCATGGTGGTGCATTGCTGTAGTCACAGGCGTGAGCGTGGTGGTGCATTGCTGTAGTCACAGGCGTGAGCCGGTGGTGCAAGCCTGTAGTCACAGGTGTGAGTGTGGTGGTGCAAGCCTGTAGTCACAGGCGTGAACGTGGTGTGCATTGCTGTAGTCACAGGCGTGAGCGTGGTAGTGCATTGCTGTAGTCACAGGCGTGAGCGTGGTAGTGCACGCCTGTAGTCCACCACAGGCGGATCAGAAGTCCATGGCTATGATGTTTCTTCTTTACTTTGGGTCTCAATTAACCTTTCTCTTTCTTGTTTCCCATGGTAGAAGATAGATCACTGCCAGCAATGCTTGGTATTTCTATTTTCTATTACGTGTTTCCTATTACTTAACTACATAAATTTCATTCTAATGCTAATTTAGCTACATCCCAAATTGCAATGGTTTACTTTAGTTTCTTGTTACTTTGAGACTTACTTTTTCACTTTTGGGTTATTTAGAAGTATATTGCTTAATTATTTGAGTATTTGGAGATTTTTCCATATTCTTTTGTTACCGACTTATGATTTAATTCTGAGTTGATCAATAATAAATTTCACATATTTTTATTATTATAGTTTACTTTAATGTCAGAATAACATCAATTTTAATAACCACTCTAAGTGTAATCTGAATGAACATGAACTTTGGTTTTGTGGGGTGAGGTGTCTACAGGCACCAACAGGTTGAGTCTACAGGTGCCAACAGGTTGAGTCTACA
>NW_004949127.1:2027271-2036823 GCF_000317375.1 Microtus ochrogaster | reverse complement strand
CCAACAGGTTGAGTCTACAGGCATCAACAGGTTGAGTCTATAAACATCAACAGGTTGAGTCTACAGGCATCAACCGGTTGAGTCTATAAGCATCAACAGGTTGACTTCATTGCAAGTGAGACAGAGAAATGCCATGTCCTTAGGATCCACCGTTTCTATGGTTACTAAAAGCAATGTTTTAATCTCAGTCTTTCTCTGCGTTTTTTTTACTATTTCCTCTTTATGTCTGATTATGTATTCCAGTGTTCTATAGTTAGGCACACACACATTAAAGCTGGTCGTGCTTTCTATGAGCTAACATTTTATCACTGTTTAATAGCCTTCTTTATCCTATGCAGGAGTCCGTGTTCTGAAGTCTACTTTGATACTAATATAATCACCCTAGCTCTCTTTTAATTAGTAATTATATGGCATATACCTTCTTCTAATATATTTATTTTATACTTAAGGTTGGTTTCTTTTAGATAACAAATAATTGAGTCTTCTTTTTCTAGTCCCGTCTGACTCTCTTAATTAGGATGGTTAAGCTACATAGATTTAGTATAATTAGTAATGTGTTACTAATTATTGTTGTTACTAAACATTTGCATACCCAGTTAGAAAACTTTTAGCTAATAATTTATATAATTCAATTTTTCTGATCCACCTTCAAAACGATGCTTTAATGTAATTCTTATTAGCATTTACTATGATAGAAGTTAAAAGAGAAATATATCTAAATTTAATAGCCAGAGAATTGGAGTAGAACTGTCTGAAGTTATGAGCAATTGTATTTTTCAGCCTACTTCTCCCTAGTTCTAAAATAGCATTTTTAAATAATCCTTGGTCACTGATCCACACAGCACACCTGAGGAGGCGTGCCTGATGGTGGAAACCAAGTTCCTCATGTCACTTTTTCATGGGAGCACAGCTCATGGGTTTATCCAGATATAGGTTTTCTGACCTAAAACAAACAGGACAGAAACTGGCAGCTAAATACAGAATTTGAAGCCAGGAAAGTGAGAGTCACAGGGTGATGTGAGATTCCCCTCTGTATGCTGTGAATATATTTTATGACCATTTGGTTAATAAAAAAAATTTGCTTTGGGCCTATGGCAGGGTAGAAAGAGAGTAGGCAGAGTCAGGGAGATGCTATGTAGCCGCCACAGGAGACAGACGTCGGATGGAACCTTTCCAGTAGGTCACAACCATGTGGCCATACACAGATGAATAGAAATGGGTTAATTTAAGATGTAAGAGTTAGCTAGGAATATGCCTAAGCTATTGACGAAGCGTGTTGTAATTAATACAGTTTCTGTGTGACTATTTCGGGTCTGGGTGGCTGGGAATGAACAAGCAGCCTCCACCTACAACAGTGTGTATCCTGGTGCTTCAAAGCCATCTAAGCTCCAACTGTGAATAGAATTGGTTCAAAAAAAAAAAACCCAGAGGAAATAAGCTTCCTTTATACACACATTTCCTAGAAGGAAACTAAGCTATAAAAATATGCATATTTACTATATAAATGTACTTGACATTTTATATAATCAAGGCAAATCACTTGATCATTCTTATATTGGTTGATATAAATCAACAAAACTGCTAATGGTCCATTTTATGTGAACAGATGACATTCTATGTAAGCACAACACATGAATAAATCTGATTGTACTTGAGAAACTTTGTGTCAATTCACCAAGTGCTTCATTTTTTTTTATTATTTTCTGTCTATGACTGTTTTGCCTGTATGTATGTATGTGTGCCATGTGTGCGCCTGGGGCCATAGGGGCCACAAGAGGGCGCTGGGTTCCCTGGAACTGGAGCTAAAGACAGTGTGGGTGTGAGGAATCAGGGCCAGGTCCTCTGGAAGAGCAGCAACTGCTGCTAACTGCTGAGCCATCTCTCTGACTGACCAAATGCTTCCTTGATCTTAGAAGACAGACTCAAGCATACTGGCTTACCATGATGGTGTAGTTGATGTTAATGGTCTCATCTTCACGGGAGATACTCTTTTGAAAAGGTTTAGCATCACTTTTTCCTTTCCTTATAACATCATAGATGGGATTTCGAGGTTGCTGATTTTGCAGAATTCTTTTCAGTTGCTTTTCCAGAAGCTGTGGTGCATTGTTGATCACCTCAAAAACTCCGTAGTCCACATTGAACCTAATTGCCTCTGAGAAGGTCTGTAATACAAAGTACGAAAATGTTTAAAATTTAAAATATAGAAACTCATTGTCTCTAGAGGGACCTGATGTCATATTTTCATCTTCTCAATCATTATCTCACTCCCCTTTTAGAATCTTGGAAACCCCTTTACCAGAGGGCAGAGGATCCACTGAAGGCTTTCTTACCGGACATTTACGCCATGGAAACAGTGCCAGGGTGTGCTGTTTGTGTGCTCTTACCTCTGTGATGCTAGAGAACTAGAGAAAGTGACACACCTGGCTTCTTGGGAGCAGTTACCCTCACAGGAGGAGGTGGGTTACCGGGTGAGAATGAAGGAAGGAAAAAGAAATAACAATCCTATTGTCTTTCAGCCCCAGAGGCATGAAAGCGAGCGATTTCTCTTTCCCAAAAAGCGCATATTAACTGCAAGCTGTTCTTCACTGAAGACCCTATCAGCACGTTCTTCACAGAGCGACCGGAATGTGAAAGAGCCCAACTTTCTGAGCTCCTCGCAGCAGTGCGGAAGGCAGTTAATACACAACTACCAGAAGTCTTGAGTTTGAATGCTAGCTTGCCAGCAAACAGCTCTCTGACTTTGGATAAATCGTTAAAGATTTTTAGGTCCTTTTTTTCCAGAAGAATTGATGGTACATTGACTATATCGTCTCTAATTTTGTCTTTTAAATCTGGGATCGGGTTCCTTTCCCAGGGAACCATCGTGAATTGACCACTCACTTATGTAATTTACAGATGCTTAGGAAAGTGGTAGATGGCTCTAAGTGCCCTGTAGAGCTGCTGTACAGACGTCAGCTATAACGGTAAGTGCCCTGTAGACCTTCTGTATAGACTACAGCTATAACTGTAAGTGCCCTGTAGAGCTTCTGTATAGACTACAGATATAATGTAATAGTGACTTGCAGGGTATCTTTGTAAGCTTTAAGCTAAAAATATTAATGTCACAAGGTATCATATCTCAAGAGTCCAGAATGTTGCTCATTCTAAGGTATTTAATGACTGGAAACAGACCTAAGACACAGCCAGTATGCATTCTAAACCGATTTAGAACCCAACTCCAGCACGCCAAGTTTAACTCAGTAAGCATAATCAATTTGGAAATTACCTGTAAGGTTCCTTTAATAACCACATTTTATCCGTGATCTATTACATCTGTCTTCTGAATATAGGTCAAACAGACACCATGGGCCTAATAAAAATACACCCCTTGATGTGGTATCCCTGGACAAGTCTGCAATGGCAGAGACAAGATTTATCTGATGTAGGGAAGGAAGTGGGATAAATGCAGCAGGGACGGACTCACACTTGTGGGGTCAGGGAGATGAAGTCCTTAACAAGACGGGCCATCCTGATTTCTATTTCCACCTTGAGATAGAGCCGCCAGATGAACACAAAGATAGGAAAAATTGAAAATAAAGGATGCAAATTAGTTAGCTCAATAGAGAAAGAAAAATTCCTACTAATCAAATAAAAATGCTCAAAAGACTGTGATGCTCTGAGCCGGTGTGTAACTAATGCTCAGTACGACTAGCAAGATGTAACAGGCAGACACACCGACAAGAACTACTCCCTGCTGGGGGACCTACCGTGTCTGTGTGTCTGTGACGAACACCTCAATGCTCCGTCACCAGGTACTTCAGCCCCTGGACAGCTGTTTACGGGCTGTTAAGGGCTGGTCCATGGAGTCACAGCTATGAAGGGAAAGCTGAGTCATGCAAACAAGCCCTGCGGGTTCCAAAGATGGCAGGCACACTGTCCTTTACCATACTGCCTCACATGGGAGAAAGCTGGTGTGTGTGACGCCCTCTCTGTGCCATTAGGTAGGCGCTAAGTGGTAACCCTGTGATGTCAGGAGAGCTGTAAGGGCACCAGTGTGGTTTCTAGATTCTTATTTTCTCTGGTCTTACTAATAAAGGTGCAAATACACCAAGAGACCCACATCTAGAGAACAATTGTCTTGAAATAACCCTAGGTAGACTAGGATAGGACAGGACAGGACAGGAGAGGACAGGACAGAAGAGGACAGGACAGGACAGAAGAGGACAGGACAGAAAAGGACAGGACAGGACAGAAGAGGACAGGACAGGACAGAATAGAACACTGTAAGTGTCAAAAGAGAAAGACTAATGAAAAAAAAAGCAGAAGGACCAGATAAGGGAGGGTTTTGCATCTCACTTTCAGAACAGTGTTCTGGGAACTAGGAGGATGGCAACAGGGTAACTATGGGAGCAGGGTAGATCATCTCAGTTCCTCAGTAGCAGTCTGGAGGGGGTGTGTCTCCTTGCTAGACTATGATGTGGTACCAGCCTAAGAACAGCCGTCACTATACTCTGGGGAGACAAGGTATCACTGCCATCAAAAGCATGTTTGGTGTGGTGGCTATCGGCCTCTGTATAAAGCAAACCGAAGCTAAGAAAGGTTAGAAAGGTCTCTGTGGTATAACAGCAAGTGCCCCAGTGTGCCTGCCACAGAACTCAGCAGCGATGACTAAAAGGCCGGGGGATCTCAGTCAGGGGCCGGGGGAATTTAATTAAGGCTCGTGGTGAATGGCGCAGCTCACTCAGAAGCATCCTAACTTCCCGAGGTGCACAACCTACAAAACTGAAGATCAGTTTTTCCAGACCCCCTGTTCTGATAGTTTGAAGAATGGCTTAGGCCATGCTGCTTATAGGCACTTATGAAACCAGCTGGATTCTGAACCGAGTTAAAAGGTAAAAGAGGTGCATCCATTATAGGCCTCAGTTTGAGGCCACCATGGCCTACAGAACTAGTTTCAGGACAGCCAGGACTGCACAGAGAAACCCTGTGTCAAAATCAAAAATAAATAAATATAATAAAATAAAATGAGAGGAAATGATCAAAAAGTAGTAGAGGGCAAGGAGTAGCTGTGCGCATCTGTAGAAACCGAGCAAGGGAGCCAGAGTCCAAGGCCAGCCTGGTCTGTGTACTGAATGGCAGGTCAGCCAGTCTAAAAAAATACAGGACAAGGTTACTCAAGGCTAACTGTCTCTGCCAAGGGTAATGTTTTCCTGCTGAAAAACTATGTGCTCGATTAGATCTCAGAGGTCCTTAGTAGCACTATGATTCCAAAATGATAAAATGTTGAATAACAAACTCAAATACTTCCCCATTAGTTTGTTTCAGTAATATCAAAAATTGTAAATGTCCAAGTGTCAATTATGAGCCTAAGCCTAGAGATGAGAGGAGAACAAAGCTTTGCTTCTTCCTTTGAAGGAACAGGTACATAAAAATGCATTGTTTTCCTATGATAAAGTCAGCAAAATATGTACTTACATAAAATCCATGTAAATGCAAATGCCAGTGGGGAAATATGCCCCCACACAGGAGCTAGGATGTCATGTCTGGCCTAGTTAGCATGTTTGAGAATAGACTTGGCTAAACTAGAAACAATATAGGAAAAACAGGCAGAATGATTAAACTCAAGAAACACTGGAGAAACTACTTTGCCTTCCTGAGCTAAAAGGGGGTGGAGGTTTTAACTAGAAAATCTAAAGGTGCCTTCCATGTTCAATACTCTATTTGCTTATGATTGTCTATCCAGGAGAAATGAGTCTGTATCTCTCTTAGTTAGGATTATCATTGGTCTAATGAAACACCATTGACCAAAGCAAGTTGGGGAGGAAAGAATTTATTTGGTTTATACTTCCACATCACTGTTCGTCATCTAAGAAAGTCTGGACAGGAACTCACACAGGGCAGGACCCTGGAGGCAGGAGCTGGTGCAGAGGCCATGGAGGGATGCTCCTCATGGCTTGCTCAGCCGGCTTTCTTATAGAACCCAGGACCACCAGCTCAGGGATGGCACCACCCACAATGGCTTGTACCCTCCCTTGTCAATCACTAATTAAGAAAATGTCCTATGGTTGGATCTTCTGGAGGCATTTTCTCAACTGAGGCTTCCCCTTTTCAGATAATAGTGGCCAAGTCCACTGTTCCTCTAGCGGTCATTCATTTACACGGTACCGACTCTTCGGTCAGTGGCAGCATATGCTGGATGGCATGTTACTCTACTGAGGAGGCATGCACCACCAAGCCCAACAGAAATGGGGTTCAGAGCACTTATAACCTAAGAGAAAAGATATGTGAAGACACATAGACACAGGACCGAAGTCAAACCATAACAAGGCTAACCCTGCAGAGGGGTCCTTGACCGCGTTAACGGTCAGTGCTGTCATCAGCACTGTTTCAGTTGGACATGAGTCACTGTCTCCAAGGCTACTGACCAGGTGAAGCTGTGTTTAATGCTCCTGTTGCACACAACACTCAAGTGCAACGATGGACTTGCCTTTACATGGTGAGGTAAGAAGGATGAGGTGCGTTAGGGAATGGCAGATTCTCACTTTTTACCTCAAACCTCTCTAGGAGACACATTCATGGAATGGTACAAGACACAGAAAACCACCTTCTATCTTGAAACCACCTTTGCTCTGTGTACAAGCATGATGGTCGCAATCCGTATAATAGCAGGTATGTTTCAGCATCACAGTAACACATAAAGAGCACAAGAGAAGCATCGTGTTGCATGCAGAGATTCACTTAGCTGTCTTCAGGGAGTTGGGGAAGAGGTGTAGAAAGTGGGATGCTCAAGTTGGGTCTTAAAGAATGAACTGGCAGTCATCAGAGAGACAAAAAAGAGAAAGACTTCATCAGAAGGCAGAGCCAGTGCGCCAAGATACAGGGGCACAAAGGGTCAGGCCAGCCAGGGCAGACCGCAAACAGTGAGGAGCGTAGGACATAAACCTGGAAGGAAGGGAGAGTCCAGTCCATCAAGGGCCTGCCATTTCATGCTGCACTTCACAACGCTCCACAGTGCATGGTGGTACTGCAGTTGCTTGACCAGCTGCATGCGCATCTCTTAGAACCTTTGAGAAACGCCGGTTCTCAGGCCCCTCCGTAGAGCCTGGACCTCTCAGCTCTGTGAAGTCCTTCAGCAATTCCAACGTTCCTCAAGTCTAAGAACTTTGCTTTAGATGGACAGGGCCTGCTGGAGAGCTTTCAGGTGAAGGGGGACAGGATCGGGGCTCTGACAAACTCAGAGGCCACACGTGCCTGCTCCCGTCTGCCGACTCTTCGGTGCAATCACGTATGTGGTGGCGCTGTCCATCTATGAAAGGAAGAGCCCCAAGCCTTCAGTACAACCCAAATTTGACAAGTCTTTTTTCCCATTTCTAGACTTATCTACGACACTGCTAAAGTGAATTCAGAAATAACAATAAAAGACACGGAGAGTGGGGGACACGGAAATGAAGGGCACAGAAAGTATTTTTGGCCAAAAGCTGACTAGACTGATTTTGACAACACAAGGCTTTCAGTCCTACCACAGAAAAGCCTTCAGCTTGTGCCTGTGATCCAGACGAGCTGCTACAGACTCTTCTGCCCCTTTTCTGCCTTAGTTTTCTCATTTTGAGAGTGTCATTTTCTAAACGCTCTAAAATGGATTGACCTGGAGGTGCTGAGAGCTAGCTTTGTGGGGCTAGCCGTCCATGTGTGAGAAATATTTTCACAGAAAAAGCAAGTGCATGGAAATGTTTTTTTTTACCACAATAAATTGCTGGTTCCACATTTCTCTGGAAAGAAGGGGGGAGGAGAAAAAAACCTGTGAAAAATTAGTGATGTGCTTACATTGCCAGCCCAGCGCCACTGACACTCGCTGGTGCCAAATTATTTAGCTGAACAGTATTTAAATTAAAAACTAATGACTGGGTTAATTTAATACATGTCCATCTCTGTTCCAACTCTGTCTCTAGTGATGGAGCTCCAAAGCTGTGTTTCAAACAGGAATCCTCAGCAGCGGATAAAAACCATCTGACTACCAATAACAACTTCTCCCAATCTAACTTCTATTGGCGTTTTAGATGCTGAACTATAAATTGTTTACCAGACATTGGACGGTGAGATAGAAGGGTTAATATGCCACATGAATTGAATGGAATATCCTTAGCTAACAAACTGAGTTGCAGTAAGTAATCAACAAAATGAACCGCAGTAGGTAACCTGACTGTTTTATGTTGGAGCTAAGGGTTTATTGCAGCGCCCGTTGGTATAACCCTGAACTCAACAGTCACCTGGAATCCCATCAGCATTGCCTTTACAAACCAATCTCTGAGCGTTTAAACGTTGGCAAGGGAAGACCCAAGCCCTCCGTCTCTTCTCAGCCCACTCATCTCTCAGATTTATATTCTTTCTCCAGCCCCTCACCCACCAATCCTCCCAGCATATAACTCTTTCATAAAGCTGCAAGAAATTATAATAGTTTACAGATTAAAAAAAAGTGTGGAGAATGGAGCCAAAAAAAGTTATGGTAAAATTCCAAAAGTGCATAGCTAAGCGTGGTCTGGCAAACATATGACATACCTATCCTTGCAAGGAGGGTATAGAGCGGGCCACCCCTTCAGCTTCTGCAAACCATAAATGTCACAAGCATCTGAAACCACCCACGGAGGACCAACCTACATCTATGTGGGCTCATCCACTCCATCCCACAACAGTCACTGAGCATAAGACACACAAAACCAAACCAAAGGAAAAATGTTTTCACACTATAGCACAGAAGACAACCTAATGAGCAAACACTTGTCCATAAAGAGCTGACAGGAACAAAAAAAAAAAAATCCTCCCAGACGCCAAATGAAAACAATATCTGAAAGTGAACTTGGCTGGAGAACAGACAGAGTGAAGTTATGAAAGCTGAGATCTGGAAAGTGCCACAATCCTTTACAACAGAGGCAACTGTCCTGGACTTCCCCCATCAAAAGCAGCATGGGGCAGGCTACCAGCCATGGGTTCTGGATCTCACGCTGGGTCCCCAGAGTGTAATGGAGTAATGGGAGGAAGGGGAGAAGCCAAAGTCTGACTCGTAGGCCCGTTCTTGCCTTGGGTTTGTCCCTTCAAAGGTGGGGTGGCATCTCAGAGGGGCTGGAAGTCTGGCTTGACCTAAGGCCCATGTGAAAATGTGACAGCCATGTTCTCAGGCTGAGACTGTGGCTGTGTTAATGTGATAAGGGCCTGAGAGAGGAAGGGAAGTGAGAGCACAGATTAGAAGGATTCGCTGTTTCAGAGACTTTACATGGAAGATGGAGAAATGAAAAAGGAATGATCCTTAAGGAGATCGGGGAGAAGCAGGAGAGGCCTGGTTTGCTCAGCAAATAAGCAGGGAATGAGGAATCAACATTTTTCATTTGAGTAACTCCAGTCTCCCACCATCGTCAGCAGACAGATGATATATTAGTAGAATAGGTAGATAGATAGATAGATAGATAGATAGATAGATATAGATAGATGATAGATAGTAGATAGATAGATAGATAGATAGATAGATAGATAGATAGATAGATAGATAGATAGATAGATATAGATAGATGATAGATAGAT
>NW_004949127.1:2012818-2027171 GCF_000317375.1 Microtus ochrogaster | reverse complement strand
GATAGATATAGATAGATGATAGATAGTAGATAGATAGATAGATAGATAGATAGATAGATAGATAGATAGATAGATAGATAGATAGATAGATGAAAAACACTTTTTCTATACAATAAGAGCATGGGATAAGATCCATCCCACATTCATCAGTATTATTTATGATTTTCTAATCTCTGTCATAGAAATCATCTTAAGGGAAAATTTAACGGATAAAACTCTCTCCTCCCTTCATCCCTTTGTCCTCTTCCAACAGAGCCCTCTCATTTCCCAGCCCCACCTGAATACCACCACATACATGATTGCCACCTCCCAGGCCAGCCTTCCTGTTGTTTGTAAACTAGATTCTCGTAAATGGGACGCTGCCCTGCATCTGGCTTCACAGAGCGTGAGCCCATATCCCTTGATTAGCTCTCTGATGTTTGAAAGAGCGACCCCAGTCCACCTTTGCCGCCCTGCCAGGTCAAACACTCACATGTCTCTCAACCCTTTCTAGTCTGACATGGTTTCCTGCATGTTCATGGGCTGAGTCTCCCTGAGACTGGCTTGGCAAAGCAACTCTTAACATATGGGACCAAGATCGCAACACAATATTCCAAGTGTGGTCTAACAATTCAGCCTTTTCCAGAGAAACATCCGGGTGCCTTCTACTCTCCAGACTAATATTTTTCTTGATCTGAACTCCACTTCAGTTAATGTACCCTCAAACACATTAGTGTTGTTTGTTTTACTTCATTTATGTATCAGAATAAGCATGAGGTCTCGGCCTGTTATCCAAATGACCTGTTTACTTTCTGTCCCTAGTTCTGTGGTAGGACACCGAGAACTTTCTGTGCCATGTGGCCTTGGCTGGACCCTGTCATTCACTAGCTGAGTGAACTTAGACTGGAAAAATATTGGTCCCTCTTATAATTTCTCATCCAGATCTCTAATGAAAATAATTTTTAAAAGGCAAAACCAATGACAGATCTGTGTGGCATGGGAGAGCACTCCAGGCTGATCCACCAAGTCAGATGAAGGGATTGCCTCTTTCAGGAATGGAAGGTGAGTCCGTGGAGTTAAAGAAAAAATAAACTCTAGTATGTCACATACATTACATCACTCCATAGCAATCTGTAAGATGTACTGGTTTTGTTGTTTAGAGAAATAAATAAAAAGGTTAAATAAGTGGTATTTCTGAAAGCACAAGGGTCATGAATGGAGGGGAGAGAATCACCCACAGCTCCTTCACACCCCTTCACACCCTTCACACCCCTTCACACTCCTTCAAACCCTTCACACCCCTTCAACAAAACTGATTTGTGTGTGTGCAGAGGGATGAAAAACGCAGCTCTTCAGGGAGCTTCCTCACAGATGCCACACTGAGCAAAGGCCCGAAAGAAAACACACAAACTGGCAATGTCTACTTTGACTGAGTTGCAAGACTGTGGCTGAATTTTCCCACAAATTTTTTTTCCTTTTTTTTTTTTTTTAAACAGGGTCTGAAACTATGTAGCCCAGGCTGGCCTCAAACTTAGGGCGATCCTCCTGCCTCACCCTTCCAAGAAACTGAAAGGTAATCATGTTTGACTTTGATTCTCTGTTATTGTTCGGTTGACTTCTACAACTTGATAGCTTTTCTGAACGTGGCAGGGAACTCATTCGCTTCATGGATCAAAGCACCAAGGCAGTCTCCAAGACATAAATGCCAAGAAACTGAAATTTAAGATTTATAGCTGTTTCTTGTGTTGACTGGTTGGTTTTGGATTGGGGTGTGTGAGGTGTTGGGAAGGGACTCAGGGTTGGGAGCCTGCTAGGTGAGGTCTCTACTATTGAGCTGTATCTTAACTTCCACCCCACCCCTTCTCCCGTGTCCCAGGCCGGCCCTGAACTCACTCTGTACCTCTATGTCTGCTAGGCAAGCGTGACTTTTTCATATTTTACAAAATGTGCTTCTGGGAGAAGAACAGAGATTGCAGAGCCTAGGGCGGGGAGAGTATATAATCCGGGAAAGCAGAACCCTGGCACTTTGTGAAGCTGCTGGAGGCTGTGACACAGTAGACTGTGAGCGTGAGGGAGAATGCCCCGAGGACCCATGGGAATATCCCAGGGCGCGGCCTGTCTGGTTCTGGAAAGGGCATGGGTGACTTAGTAGCCCAGTTCCACTGTCCCTAGTTGGATCAAATCAGAAAGAGAGCATGAACGACTTTGAGAGGAAAGAAACTCACAAAGCGAGTGCTCGCTCACGCACGGCTCATTGGTGCAGACCTGGCAAGGACAAGGCACTCAGTCCTTTCCCCCTTCCAAAGACTTGGGCAGTGGTCGGGCTGTAACACGGTTTACCATCCACTCCTCAACATTATGTGCGACTTCTCTATGTTCCATTTTTTTCCTGGTTAATTTTGTTTTGTTGGGTTTTTTTGTTTGTTTGTTTGCTTGCTTGCTTGCTTGTTTGGTTTTCTTGAGACAGGATCACACAGCTAAGGATGCTGACCCCACCTCCCAGATGCTAGCCCTGCAGGCTTGAGCCACCACCGTGCCTGGTTTGGGTGGTGCTGGGGATCCATCCAGGGTTTGGTACATGGTGGGTAAACATGAGCTATTACCTGAGCTACATTCCCAGCCCTTTACCTGTAAAAATTTTAACAAAGCAAGTTTCCTGCTTTTATGAACCATCTAGAAAGCTTTAACTTCCTTTGAAATGCCATTCCTCACTGATTTTATTTCTACAGGACAAGGTAAACCATTTCAGGAACTCTTGTGTTACGTTTCCCGAATCTCTTAACAGCCATTCTGTCAATCATTGCTATTGAGCTGAAACTCTACGAATCGGCATCCACCTGTGTGTTCCACGTCTTATTTATCACTGGTACAAACTCTAATTGCCTTAAATACAAATTCTGCTTTAATGGCTTGCCAAGAGGATAACAATAATAACCTAAGGTTTGAAAAAAAAACATAAAGTAGTTTCTTGAGAGTTTGATATTGTCCTTATCACTGCTTGAGGTTTAATACGCTGCCACATGCAGCAGGTCAGAACTTTGTACAGATAGCTTTTGATGCGCAAGGAAACTCCAGTTTCTTCAATAGGAATATTTCTAAATAGGTTTCAAGTACAAATGTTTAGCTATAAAGAGATACGAACCGAGCAAAAATTTCTTAATTGATCTTTATTTTATTTATTTGCTTGTTTTTTTAGGATCTCATTCCATAGCCCACATTGGCCTTGAATATTTATGCCAGTTCTCTTGCCTCAGGCTTCAGAGTGCTGGAGTTAGAGGTGTGATTAATCACATCCACAATTTACCTTAATTGATTTATCTTTATTTTAATTTTTGAGACCAGGATTCACTATGTAGACCTAGCTGGCTAGGGATTTTCAATGTGGGTCAGGATGGCTTCAAACTCAAAGAGATCTGACCTGTCTGTGCCCCCTGAGTGCTGGAATTAAAGGCATGTGCCATCTCATCTAGCCTTTCAGTGTGTCTAAGAAAAAGTATATTTGATAGATATGTCTGACAAGATAGTCCAGGCTTTGGGGTTGGGGAGGTGGCTCCATGGTAAAGGTACCTGCTGCTCAAGCCTGATGACTTGAGTTCCATATATGGTGGAAAGAGAAAGCTGACTCCATGACATTGTCCTCTGACCTCCACAAGTGCACATATGCACACACACACAGTCACACACATATGCACACACACATATACTCTCCAGCACACACACCACACACAATCACACACATGAGCACACACACATGCACTCACACACATATGCACACACATATGCACACACACATGCACACACTCACACATATGCACACAGTCATGTACACACTCACACGCATGAGCGTGTGCACATGCACACACCCATGTATGCACATATGCACACACTCTCACGCTCCAGCATGCACACACATGCATGCACAAATGAGCACACACATGTCCCCACACTCACACACATGCACACATATGCACACACACATGCACACACTCACACACATATGCACGCACTCACACACATGAGCACACCCACATATGCACACACACGCACACACTCACACAAACACATGTGCACACACCCACATGCACACACACACATGCACACACTCACACACATATGCACACACTCACACGCATGAGCGCGCACATGTACACAACCACATATGCACATAAGCACACACTCTCACACTCTTCAGCATGCACACACATGCATACACACATGTGCACGCATGAGCACACACATATGTCCCCACACTCACACACATGCGCACACTCGCACATGTGCACACACACATGTACACACATATGCACACACTCACACGCATGAGTGCACACATGTACACACCCACATATGCACATGTGCGCACACTCTACACTCTTCAGCATGCACACACATGCGCACACTCACACATATGCACACACACATGTACACACATATGCACACACTCTCACACTCTTCAGCATGCACATACATGCACACACTCACACGCATGAGCACACATATGTCCCCACACTCACACACATGCACACTCACATATGCTCTTCAACACACACATATTCATACACATACTCACAAACACACACATACACTCAAACATACACATTCACACTTACACATACACACTCACACACACACACTAATAATTTATAAATACCTTGCTGTAATAATATAAATAGAACATGATAATGTACTCACGGGAAGGCTTAAGAACTCATTAAAGTAATCCACAAGGAAGCCATCTGTTGCCAAAAAATTTTCCTGCAAAAAACATAAAAACATATTACAGCCATGTTTTGAAGCATGCCTTACGGTGACAGTTACACATTGAAGCCTCACTACAAACCTAACACAGTCTCTGGAAGGGGCAGGAAAACGGGCTACAACATAAACTAAGCCCTCAGGAGGCACAGAGCCAAGAGTTCAAAGCCAGTCTCAGCTATGGAGTGCATTCAAAGTGAACAACTTGAAGCTCGCCTCGGCCACCACCACCGTCAGCAAAAAGAAAATAGAGTGGACTGTTCTCTCAAAGTCCTTGCTACCGCAGCTAGCAAAGGGGACAAGAAGAGTGTAGCAGAACATGTAAATGAAGTATCCACAAATACAAATTGAAGCACTGCGTGATAAATTTCTCAGACTTTTAAAACACGCCCTTCATAGAAATAGAGGCAGAAGGCCTACAAGATGGCTCACAGGTAAATGTGCTCGCCACGAAAACCTGATAACCTGAACGCAATCCCACAACCCATGCAAAGGTAGAAAGAGCAGGCTCTGTAAAGATTCCCACTGCCTTCCACATGTGCGCCTTAAACACACACACATAATAATAAATACAAATTTAAAATAAATTAAAAAAGAAGGCAGAGTCACCGTTAAAGACAGTAGCAAGTTGTAAGGAATGTAAAATTCTTTGCTGCTCACTTAAAGTTACAAGCTAAGCACAATATTAAATGTCTGTGAGCGTGAGATTCAGTTTCCAGGACCTGGATTCTGCTGGATTTTGAACATAGACTCTTTGGCCAGGGCATGTGTTCTGCATACGGACTGTATACATATTTTCTGTAACTGTCTCACCCACCAACATAGCCACTTTTGAAATTGGCAAAATCAAATAACCGCTGCCAAGAAAAACCTGCTCTCCTAATCAGAAAACGCCTACTTCATTGGTCATTGTTTCCACTGTGTCGAGAGCACATCGTGGCACACTCGGTGGAACAGTACATGTGGTTGTTTGTTATTCATAATTAGACTTCAATGTTGTAAATCTAACACGAAAGTTAAAACATGACACAATGCTATTACTTCCATATGGCTCATAATTTTCTTTTTATGAAGTACTAGCTAATTTTTAAAAATTAGTGAAGTAGTGGCTGGAAGAGATAGCTCAGTTGGTAAAGGGCTTGCTATGTATACTGGCTGGTTTTGTGTGTCAATTTGATGCAAGCTAGAGTCATCTGAAGAAGGAGCCTCAGCTGAGGAAATGCCTTCTTGAGATCCAGCTGTAAGGCATTTTCTCATTTAGTGATATCAGTGGAGGAGGGCCCAGCACATGGTGGGTGGTGCCAACCCTGGGCGCTGGTCCTGGGTTCTATAAGAAGGTGGGCTGAGCAAGGCAGGCCAAGCAAGTCGGTAAGCAGCTCCCCTCCATGGCCTCTGCATCAGTTCCTGCCTCCAGGTTCCTGCCCTGTTTGAGTTCCTGTCCTGCATTCTCTTGGCTGAAGTGTAAGCCAGCTTGCTTCTCGGCCATGGTGTTTCAGGAAGCACTAGAAAGTCTAGCTAAGGCACTGTGCAAGCACTCCAACTGGACTTCAATCCCCAAGGCTCACACAGGAAGCTGGGTGTGGTGGTGTGTGCTTGTAATACCAACCCTGGGGCTCTCTGGCAAGCCAGCCTAGTCAGCCCAGATCCTAGATAGAGACCCCATCAGAGGAGGGGAGGTGAAGGTAAAAGTGGGGATGAAGGGAAGGGAAGACAGAGGGGAGGATGCGCAGGAGGGGAGGAGGAGGCAGAAAGAGAGAAAAAGCAATAGCATAAAACAGTGAGTAGAACTGCGAGGAACAACACCCACGGTTGACCTCGGGGCTGCACTCACACCCATGTGCCTGTACACTAGGAGGAGGAGGAGGAGGGAGGAGGAGGAGGAGGAGGAGGAGGAGGAGGAGGAGGAGGAGGAGGAGGAAGAGATGATGGCAAAGTCAAAGTAGTTTTGTACAGAAAGGACTAAGGTATTATTAAACCCGCTTCGGAAAACAGATTTGTTCTTGGTAACTTTATGTAACTGCAGTGTCTGGAAATTATAAATAGCTCTGGTTCAAGATTCATACCAAGAGCTGGGTGGTGACACCCGCCTTTAATCCCAGCACCCAGGAGGCAGAGAAAGGCAGATCTCTGTGAGTTCAAGGCCAGCCTGGTCTACAGAGTGAGTTCCAGGAAAGGCTCCAAAATTACAGAGACACCCTGTCTCAAAAAAACAAAAAGATTCATATCAAGGAACTTACTAGAAATCTCACCTAATCGACCCAGGGTTTAGTTTACTAAGACCCCAAGTGATTAAAACGGCTGAACCAAGGGTTAGGAAAACGTACCGCCTTCAGAGCGGAGCCTTAGCAGCACGGCTCAGAATTCTGGTCTGTAAAGTAGAGCAAGGCAGACACCTTGGGGGAAACCATAAGATTAATAACTGTCCAGGCTCGGCGTCTATTGCTGTAATAAAGACCATGGACAAATACGCCCTGGGAGAAGAGGGTGTGTTTCATCTTATAGCTTAGAGTCCATCGTGAAGAGAAGTCAGGGCAGGAACCTGGAGCAGGAGCTGATGCAAAGGCCATGGTGGGAGCTGCTTACTGGCCTGCTCCCTCCCGTGCCTTGCTCAGCCGGCTTCCTTACAGACCTGGGACCAGCAGCCTGGGGTGGCACTGTTAACAGCTAGCCGGGATCTCCCTCATCAACCATCCATTAGGATGGGGGACGCATGTGGGGCTTGCTCACAGGCCCATCTGATGCTGCTATTTTCTCAACTGAGATGACTCCAGCTTGTGTCGAGCTGACGAAATGAGAGCCAGAATAACTTCACAACTTTTCAAGCTCCAGAATTTTTTTTTTTTTAGTGAAGCACCAAGTAAGCGCTTAAGAAACACATCTTAAAGAGCCGGGCGATGGTGGCGCATGCCTTTAATCCCAGCACTTGGGAGGCAGAGGCACGCGGATCTCTGTGAGTTCGAGACCAGCCTGGTCTACAGAGCTAGTGCCAGGACAGGCTCCAAAGCCACAGAGAAACCCTGTCTCGAAAAACCAAAAAAAAAAAAAGAAAAAGAAACACATCTTAACTCAATAATTCCTAGTCACCCAAGCAGAAGGCATTTGTGTTACAATAGGAGTAGCCAAATTTGGGCCATGGTGGTAAATTCTAAATAACATGATGTTTTAAAATAATAACTATGTCTTTCAGGTGAAATTTATTTTATTAAATTCTGTATTTTAAAAAAGTAACCAAAATTCACAATACTAAGCCACAGGATCATGAATCCATGCATAAGAAAATGTATATTTTATATTAATCTTACAAATTGATATAACTATATTAACAAACATATTAATAGCAGTAGGGAATAAAATTTGTTAGCTTTTCTAAAATATGCATTTCAGTTTTATTTTAGCTGATTTAAACTTAGCTCTAGGTATTCCATAGAGCCTCGTGGATCAGCAACGCCCCAATGACCCTCAGGGCCACACGCTCGCTCCGGAGCAGAGGTCCTCACCTTCCTAACGCTGCCACCCTTTCATCTGCCCCTCAGGCTGTGCTGATCCCCAGCCATAGTTATTTCCATCGCTACTTCATAGCTGTAAAGGTGCTACTGTTGTGAGTCAATGTAAATATGTGTTTTCTGGTGGTTTGGAGCAGCCCTGTGACGGGGTCATTCACCCCACGGGGGTTACACCCACAGTTGAGAACCCCTGCTCTAGGCATGTCCAGTTCCAGGAGCCGCTAACTCAGTCCATGCAATGAAACGGCACGCTTTGTCTACTTCTCGTAATCTGTCTCAGACCCGAACTTCCCAGAAATACACCGAGAGAGAACCACTAGGAAAGAGACCAAAGGACATGCACTGTCGTCTGGGTTCTCACGGCTAGACTCTGCAGCTACAACCACTTCTCGACATAATATCTCTCCTTGGCTTCTGAGCCCCTCTTGCTGGGGACTGACTGTCCTTGGCGCAGTGGTGGCGCTGACTTTCCTCCATGGTACTGTGGTACTGTCACATGCTCAAATTTCTAGAGACGATTGCAATAAATTAAAATCTTGTCCAAATACATCAAAATTGGCATTTCTTTAGTGAGGCTTCGCCCTAACGTTTACGGGTATTAAATACTGATAGTTATATTGACTTGGGGCAGCTGTGATTGTGGGGTTGGTACAAGCACTGCCTGCTCTGGCCTTATGGCCATTTCGGCAGGAAGCTGTGCCACTGAATAAGGGAGTGCATTTCCCACCGCAGCTACTAGTTCAGTGTGGGCACATCTAGTCACATCAGCAGGCAAACCAAAGGGGCTAGGCACGTGCTGTGTGTGCATGCGTGCATGCGTACACGTGCTCATACAAGCATTGTGTGCTCAGGCATGTATGTGTGCTCAGGCATGTGTGTGCACATGTGTATATTCATGTGCATGCAGCGCACACGCGTGTGCACATGCATGCGTGTATGCATGTGTGCATGTGCTCATGTGTGTGCACGTGCACATGTATGTATGTATGTGTGTGCGTGGTACTGGAACTGAACACAGAATCTTGTGCACGCTAGGCAAGAATTCTACCACAAAGTGGCATCTTTCAATCTGACAAGCTTTTTATTCCCAAAGCCCTTGAATTATAAAAGAAAAAACCCCAAAAGTCTTTAATCCAGTATAGTAGCTCTGCTTTTCTCATTGAGTTTCCACAATCCAATTACTCAGACATTTTTTTGATTGATTAAATTTCCTAAGTCATGTTGGTATCTTCCAAGTACCCAAAAAACCTTGACGGTTAAAGGAGTAACGAGAAAATTGCGTTCCGCTCAGTTCCTCCGTTACATCACTCCACAGGTGTGACTCAGCGTGGGGGCTCCTTCAGTACTTGCTGCTCTTGAAGCCTGCCTTTCCGTGTGCCTCCTGCCAAAGTGAAGTCAGCCCGTCCAATTTTAGCCCTGGCTTCCTGAATCTCTAACAGCAGGAGGGTTGGACCAAGCCATCTGCGCACACCTGCCAGCGACGGTCGCTGCTCTGATGGAAGTGGGTGTGTGGCTTCTGTCTGGGCGCCATTTCACACACATCTCTTTTCAGTACACCGGGAGTAGGTCAGAGGACAGCTTTTGGGGTTGTAGGTTCTAGGGATCAAACTCAGGTCGTCAGTCTTGGGGAGCAGCTGCTGAGCCATCTTACTGGTCCTCTGAATGAAACTGAAAGCTGTAAAATCTCTTTCCTTCTCACCCAGTATTTAATTCTAATCCCAGATCATACCCATAGATTTCAGTGACTCTGCCACACCCAAACCTCCAAGGCTCTCTCCCTGTACAAAAGTCCTTCCAGCCTGATAGTCTAACTTAAAAGAGACAGAGGCTCTCACTTTCTCTCCCCTTCTCCATCTTAAAGGGGTAAAGGCTGGAGTGGTGAGGTCGCTAAGTCTTAACCTCACAGCTAACACATAAATGTAGCTGCTTAGCACTTGGTGCTTCACTGGAAGGGTTAGTAGTGTCTTCATTTGCCTTTGCATGTTGTGATAAAAACATCGATCAAGCACAGCTTAGGGAGGAGAGGGCTTGTTTCATCTTACAGCTGAAGGGAAGTCAGGGCAGGAACTCAAGCAAGGAACCTGAAGGCAGGAACTGAAGCAGAGGCCATAAGAGAACACAGCTTACTGGCTTGCTCCTTTGATGGAGGAAGGCCATTGGTTAATTAAATAAAGAAACTGCTTGCCCTGATAGGTTAGAACGTAGATGGGAGGAGTGAACGGAGCAGAATGCTGGGAGGAAGAGGAAGTGAGCTCAGAGACTCCACAGCTCTCCTCTCAGGGGCAGACGCCTCAGAGAGACACGAGATGCTCCACTCTTGTGGGCAGAGGTGAGAGCTCTGCTCTCTGAGGCACACACGATGAAGCTCCGACCCAGGATGGACGTAGGCTAGAATCTCCGTGGTAAGCCACCTTGTGGGCTACAGCAGATTATTAGAGATGGGCTAGTCCAGGTGTGAGAGTTAGCTGAGAAAAGGCTAGATAGAAATGGCCAAGCAGTGATTAAATGAATACAGTGTCTGTGTAATTATTTCGGGCAAAGCTAGCCGTGATGGCTGCCGGGTGGCGGGAAGCAGCCCACTGCTCGTATTACTACACTCCTTGTTTGCTCAATTCACTTCTTATACACCCAGGACCACCCAGCAGGGGTGGCACCACCCACACTGGGCTGGGCTCTTCTGCAACAACCGTCAGGCAGGAAAACTCCCACAGCTGTGCCTACAGGCCAATGTGATGTGGGCACTTTCTCGGCTGAGGTCCCCTCTTCCCAGATGACTCCAGCCTGCGTCAAACTGACCAAAGCCAACAAAAGACAAACCAGCACGGTTCTCCCTCCAGTCAGACAGAATGCTGCTTTTGCAATTCGCGGCTGGTAATGTGTGCCCTGGAACAACTTACAGCCATTGGATACATATTTGTGGAGCGTCTAAGTTTCCACAGCTCCAAAATCATTAGAGAATTGATCCCTGTTCCGAGTCTGGACCTCCACAGAGATGAGTGACCTGAAATAGCAACACTTTCCAAGGGCCCTGTGGGATGCATCTCAGTTTCCAGAAGGCTCTCCCACAATGCTCTGGCTCCTAGTTATGCATTGTCTTTAGGAAAGAAGGGATGAAGGGAGATAGAACCAGCGATTCCTGCGTTCCAGCCACCCCACCCTCTGTGGTTTCCATGTGAAGCTACCTATTACCAACTGAGATTGCTCTCAGTTACCCAACCCATCATGTTCTGTTTGGGAAACAAATACTAAGTGATTACAGCCATGCAGCCTTCTTCCTGGGGTCTGGGTTTATGGATATTTCGATATATTGTGTTTAAATAATGTTTTAGGGTTTCTGTTGCTGTGAAGAGACGCATGACCACAACAACTCTTATAAAGAAAGGCATTTAATTGGGCAACTTACAGTTTAGAAGCTCAGTCCATTATCATCATGGTGGGACATGGTGGTGTGCAGGCAGACATAGTGCTCTAGATCTTAGAGCAGGCAACAGGAAGTGGTCTGAGACACTGAGCATGGCTTGAGCATATGCAACTTCAAAGCCCGCCTCCACAGTGACACACTTCCTCCAACAAAGCCACACCTCCTAATAGGGCCATTTTCTTTCAAACCACCACAAATAAGGATGCGATTTTCATGCTCTGGAGATCTGATTACTATAATCATATCCAAGCTATAAAGACAGCAGGGTGACTCTGAGACAATCAGCCTCGGTTTCCACAATTAAATGCTGGAAATACTATTTGAGTCTAAAATCCCTTTTAAAATTAATTTTTTGAGAATCTTTCATAAATCCTGTATTTACTTCATTTCTAACCCTCTTCTGGCCTGTGACAGCCTCCTGTGCTCTCCCACTCCCTCTCAAATTCACTCTTCTTCAAACATTATTACAACATTCACACAGAGAGATGCAGAACCTACTGAATCCATTTGTGTGGTTCATATATGTGTGTTTAGAGTTGGCCATTTAGGGGCTGGAGAGATGGCTCAGTGGTTAAGAGCATTGCCTGCTCTCCCAAAGGTCCTGAGTTCGATTCCCAGCAACCACATGGTGGCTCACAACCATCTGTAATGGGGTCTGGTGCCCTCTTCTGGCTTGCAGATATACACACAGACAGAATATTGTATACATACTAAATAAATAAGTATAGAGTTGGCCATTTGGGCCTCAACCACCTGTCAGGGGCTCATCCCCAGGGAAAACTACCCTCCCTTCTCAGCAGCCATCCAGGGCCAGGGCCTTGTAAGATTTCCTGGCATTCGTGCTGGCATGTAACTGATGTCATGCTCTCATTAGGCGGGTCACATTTAGGCCACCATATGGTTGAGACTGCATTCAGCGTGGTCATACAATGCCACAGCAGGTGTCTTAATCCCATCTGTGTTGCTGTGATTAGACACCATGACCAAGGCAATGTATAGAAGGAAGGGTTTATTGGTGCTGATGGTTTCAGAGGGTGAGTCCATGGTCCTCACGGTTGAGGGCGTGGCGGCGGCAGGCACAGCAGTAACTGAGAGCTACACCCTTCCCGACAAGCACGAGACACAGAGAGAGCTACGTGGGAGTGGCATGGGCTTCTGAAACCTCGAAGCCCACCCTCAGTGACAAACCTCCTCCAATAAGGCCACTCTTAATCCTTTCCACCTAGCTCACCAACTATGGGGACCAGGTATTAAAACATGGGGACTATTCTCATTCAGACCATCACAGCAGGCATTTGGGTCCTCAAGGTTTTTTGTTTGTTTAACACAGGGTCTAGTATAGCTGCAGCTGACCTCGAACTCTCTGTGTTGGGGGTGACCTTGAAGTCCTGATCCTCCTGCCTCTGCCTCCCAAGTGCTATGATTGATTACAGCTATGTGGTACCCCACCTGGCTAAAGTCTCTTTTAATTTGCTGGTAAGATAAAGACATATTTTCTATTTACAAATTGTTTTTTATTTTAAGCAATTTTAACTTGATTTTTAAATGTTATTTTATCTTATTTTAGGTATATGACTGTTTTATCTGAATGCAAGGGTCTGTACACCACTTGTATGCAATACCCGAAGAGTCCAGAAGAGGGCATCAGACCCCTTGGAACTGGAGTTACAGGTCATTGCAACCTGCCTTGTGTGTGCTGGGAATCAAACTTGGTTCCTCTGGGGGATCTGTCAGTGCTCTTAGTTACGGAGCTATCTTTCCAGCCCCTTATCTGCTTTTAAAGCCAATGAAACTATGGACTTTATATATAAGAAAACCTTCAACAAAAAATTACACACACGACACACGCGCACACGCACACACACACACACAAACAAACACACACACACGGCAGGAGCCTCAGCAGTTAAAACTCACTCTGCTTTTGCAGAGGACCCAAATTTGGTTTCCAGCTCACAACCACCTGTAACTCAGCTCCAGGGGATCCAATGCTCTCTTCCAGTCTCTGAATGTGCCTGTACCACACATACACACACATACACACACACACACACACACACACACACACACACACACATTTTGGAAAATGATACACCTATTCCCATAGTTCCAACAAATTATTTTCTTCAAAATGTTAAGATTTTTTTACTTATAAAGCTTTTTCCCATAACAAATTATTTTTAAGGCACACAAGAGGAAAAAAATCAGGATTTAAAACTCAGATATTTAAATCCTTGTTAAGCCTAATGTACGCTGTTTTACTGTTAAAAAAAAACTAGATCTATCTATCTATCTATCTTGATTTTTTGAGACAGAGTTTCTCTGTGTAGTCCTGACTGTCCTTGAACTAGCTCTATAGACCAGGCTGGCCTCGAACTCACAGAGATCCGTCTGCCTCTGCCTCCCAAGTGTTGGATTAATGACGTGCGCCACCACTCCTGGCTCAGGAGCCACTCATAAACTTGACTCAGTGTGCACACTGCACGTGTGACAAGACAACCCACATGCAGGCCTTTGCCGTGGAGATCTGTGTTGTGGATCTGATGCTCTGGGAAAGCGAGAGAGTGAGGGAAACATTCACTGACCAGTATTTCTTTGTAGGTACTCATGCGTCATTTACATAAATAAAAATATGTTGAGCCGGGCAGTGGCGGCGCACGCCTTTAATCCCAGCACTCAGGAGGCAGAGGCAGGC
>NW_004949127.1:2007443-2012718 GCF_000317375.1 Microtus ochrogaster | reverse complement strand
ATCCCAGCACTCAGGAGGCAGAGGCAGGCAGATCTCTGTGAGTTCGAGACCAGCCTGGTCTACAAGAGCTAGTTCCAGGACAGGCACCAAAGCTACAGAGAAACATTGTCTTGAAAAAACAAAACAAACAAACAAACAAACAAAAAATGCTCCACAAAGGACATAAAAATATATTCATTTTTGTACTATTTTCCCAAAGAAAATTCCCGAAGCCCAGTCAAACACAATGAAGCCGTTAAGCGGGTGGGTGTCACATGCCTAGAACTGCAGCACTTGGGAGGCAGAGGCCAGAGGATGAGAGGTTCAGGCCATCATTACAGAATGAGAGGCCAGCTCAGACTACCTGACACCCCCTCTCAAAAACTAAAATAAACAATCGAAAAACAATCCACTGAGCCAAACTAATCACCTGAGTAAGACGCTCTGTACAGTGTGCTTTGGGAAATATAAGGGTGCCGAGACAGTGCCAGCCCACAGTTTTGTTATGAGACTTCAAAACTTATACATAGAGCCGGGCAGTGGTGGCGCACGCCTTTAATCCCAGCACTCGGGAGGCAGAGGCAGGCGAATCTCTGTGAGTTCGAGACCAGCCTGGTCTACAAGAGCTAGTTCCGGGACAGGCACCAAAGCTACAGAGAAACCCTGTCTCGAAAAAAAAAAACTTATACATAAAATATTTCAATAGCTGGGCATGATGATTTGTGCTACAGCCCGGCATGTGGGAGGCAGAGGCAGGAGGATCAGCCTGCTACATGCCAAGTCCAAGGACAGTATAGTCTACAGCAAGTTCCAGGCTAGCCAGGTCTACATAGCAAGACTCAGCCCCAAAACAAGCCTGCCACCTAAAAACAGGGATTTCAATATATCTGATGCCCCTGGCAGACAAGCAGTTGATTCCAAACGTACGACTCCCTGCTTTGAGAGTGAAGACCCTAGGGGAAGGTTAAGCTCTTCTGTAGACATCCGTAACAACAAGGAGTTTTGGACTACTGGTTGAGAAAATACGGTGAAGGTTATTATAAACACTGGAACACCAAAGCACTGCTTCCTAAACGACGTAGAACATTTCCGCGCTGTCACTGAGGCTCCCTTTGATCACATGACTCTGTTATCCTCAAGATGCCAGCCTCAGATCACCGTTCCAGCAAGCGAGAAGAAAACTGGCTCTCTCTTCCTTCCTATACTTACATGAATTTCAGAATCTCAGTAACCCAGCATCTAAATGTGGCTTGACCACAATAACAAGGCTGTGACAAAGGGGCCAGTCACGTGACGTTGTAAACATCAGCTCTCTGGGGCTGGGCACAGCAGTGCTACTTACAGCCTACCAACCAGAACTCACATGACAGTTTAACTAACTTCAGGAGAGACAAAAAACAAGGCTTGAGGGTCCCTACCTCACTTTTTCTAAGAATACATAACTTGTTGATGAGAACACCACCATCGCACTTCAGAGAAGCAAGGCCAAGCACGTGTCGAAGGCGGGTTAATTATTTAAGTGAATAGCCAACACTTGGTTGAGCATGTGAGTTTGAGAATCTGGCCACAGGCTGGTTTCCATGGGAAGCTGTCCAGAGCGCCAAGGCAGTCTGCATGATGCTAGGTTGGGAAGGTTTCGTGGGGATGAGCTGAGCCTGAAGGAATGTGCCAGATTGTGAAACAAATGGGGAAGGGCAACCCAGTCAGACCGACAGCAAAGGCAGGAGGCAAAACAGGGCAGCTTGGCTGGGGCCCGAGGCACGTGGAAGTGCTCTGTGAGCTCAGAACAGGGCGGATGTGATGCTCATCACAGAGAGCGGGGTTGGGAGGCCAGACTAAGGACAACTGAACGCTCGAAGGGCTCTGTGGGCTCCTAGATAAGTGGCCTCAGTGGTGGTTAACTTCTGTGGACTTTGACTCCATATGAAATGCGGGAAGTAGCCGTCACTCACCTCACAGGGCTGTCTTGGGGTTAAATATTAGTCTGTGGTCAGCATTCAAGGATACCAGCTACTAATCAAGTTCCTTACAGTGGGACTCAGGAAAGGGTTAACAGCAGTATGAGCCATGGGAGGAGAGATGAAGCAGAATCCAGTACAACTGACAAACAGAAGTTTGCACTTTACGCGTTAGACAAAGAAAAGCTATTGTTGGGGAAAGGAATACATACAGTTGAGAAGCGGTCATACCCGTTAGGCCTACAGCCAAGCTCTGCCTGGGCACGGAGCCTGAGATGAAACAGCAGGTGTGCAGATGCAGAGGAAGGCACAGCCAGGGAAGGAGGCAGAGGTGGGTGCTTGCAGGCAAGGTGTGAAGAAAGAACTGGGTATACCCACTATACCATTAACCAAAATACAAGCAAGCAATGGGAAAGCCGAACTGGGGGCTGGAGAGCGGGAGGAAGCAGTCTGGAGAGGTGACGCGGGGACATCCTGATAGCGCACTGGGTAGGCAGGGGCATCAGAAGTGGTGTCTGGACCCAGGTGTGATGGCACACATCTGTAACCCATCCCAGCACGGGGAGGCTGGAGCAGCTGGATGGAAAGTCTGACGTCATACTGAGCTGCAGACACAGCACGTTCCAGGCCAGCATAGGTTCTATAGCGAGACACTGATTTAAGAGACGAGCAGATGGGCTGGTGGGACGGTGTGGAGAAAAGAGGAGCTCACTCTCAAAGTCCTGGAGAACAGAGCCCGAGGGACAACAGTTTCACGGGAGAGGGGAAAGGGAAGCTGGAAAGGGGGAAGAAGACAGATCCCAGTGCCGGAAGGAAGACAGTGGGTGCCTGCGAAGCCCAGGGGAGTGTGACCAGGCCAGAGAGTCTCGAGCACGAATGCTCTAATGTTAAGTGGTGTGTTCAGTGCTCTTAAGACACCCAGGGGGAGCTGCGCTGGAAAGGTCCAGCTGGCTCAGAAATCCTGCACCACTGACGAGCGCTTCCGGCTTAGTGCCTGGAGTAACTTCAATTTCCCACTAAATGGGGCTTAGCCGATATGCTGGAGCACTTCTGACGTACTGCGTGTACCTGTATGTTAGTGTGGAGAGACTTTTGGAGCTGCCCTTTCACCCTCCTCCTCCCTCCGGCCCCCTCCTCCGCCCTTCTTCCAGGATCAGCTGACATATTCCTCTCCCCACTATTAAGCCCCCCTGGACTGTAAATGTGTTGAAAATTAACCCCAGCATTTTGGACAATACTTTGAGTATACAGTCACTCATGACTGTTGAACGAAAAGCCAAAAGTAAGTGAGATACCAGCCAGCAAGAGAAATAGCTGGTGAAGGACATTGCAAACAATTGAAGTGGTCAGAGCTCTGACTCAGACCTTAGCATAAGCCTTGCTGGTGCCCAGCTGGATCCTAGGTGAGTTCCTCAGATAAGGAATGGGCTTCACAGAACGCGTTCCAAAGAGCATTCTCCCAACTGATGTGTGTTTGCAGATGCTCAGTTTCTCCAAAATTCCTACCTGAGAACCATGTATAGAAAAAAATTTAAACAATTATAAATGGACCGCTTTGTTGTTGTTGTTGTTGTTTTGGTTGTTTGGTTGGTTATTTTAAGGGTTTTTTAATTTGTTTTGTTATTATTTATTTAGGTTTTTGTTTGTTTGTTTGAGGCAGGTTTCTCTATGTAGCTCTGGCTGTTCTGGAACTTTCTCCATAGACCAGCCGGCCTAGAACTCACAGAGATGTGCCGTTTGTCTCTGCCTCCCAAATTCTGGGATTAAAGGCACACTACCATGCCCAGATTTTCATTTTTTAAAACAGGGTCTCATGTAACCTTGGACTTGCTATGTCACAAAGAATGACCTTAGCTGGGCAGTGGTGGCTACCCACGCCTTTAATCCCAGCACTCGGGAGGCAGAGGCAGGTGGATCTCCGTGAGTTCGAGGCCAGCCTGGTCTACAAGAGCTAGTGCCAGAGTTCCAGACAACTGGAACTGTTACACAGAGAAAAAGAAAAAGGAAAGGAAAAAAAAAGAAAAAAGAATGACCTTGAACTCCCAATCCTCTCGCCAACCATCCCTGATGCTGACATTATAAATGTGAGCCACCCTATCACTAAATTGATCCCTTTTCTTCTATACTAATGTTTATGGCAACCGGGAACTGCCAAGCACACAACAAAACCATGGGGGTAAGTCTGCGCTGCCGGAGACGCTGGGAGCACGGAGAAATTAAACGTGTCTTTTACAGGAAACAGCTTTGACGATAATTAACGTCCACGCACAAATCAACCGAGCATGTAAAGAGCCTGTGTGTGGTTCCCGCCCCTGTGTTTACTGAAATGGCGAAGAGGAAAAGCCCCGTGCTTCTCCCGCGATCTATCTTTTCTATGAAATTAAAAACCGTGTGTGTGTGGGGGGGGGGGGGATACTAAGTAGCCCCTCTAAATTTACTTACAAATTCTTCTTCTGTAATATTTGGCGGGTCTGAAAAGAGACAAAACGTTACATTTTCGCACTCAGATCCATCTGACTTCCTTCTAGACTAAATGAAATTCTCTGATAAAGTAGGGCAGCACCTATTGCATCCTCGGGGTGAACTCAGTAAAATGTTTATTATTCGCGCATGGATTAGATTTTTAAACTGGAATATTCAAGGTGGAGGTAGGGAGGAGAGGTCTCTGGACTCTGACTTGCTGACTTGGAACCCACGGTGGCCCTGGAACTAGCCTAAGGCTCCCAGCTGCAAATGGAGACTGTAAGGAGCGAGAGCAGCGCGGGAGAAGGACCTGAGCGGGGGCGGGAGCGGGGCGTGGGGTTCCACCTACCGGCCGAGAGCCGCTTCTCCGGCATGCCGTCGGGGCGCCAGCTGCCCAGTCCCGCTGTCTGGGAGCGACGGGCGCCCTGCGGCCCTGCCTGGGGCTGCCCGCTGCCGCGCGCCCGCTGTTGCCGTGGAGCTGGACAATGCGGGGCTGGGCTGGGGGTGGCGGCCGGGGAATGGCCGTTACTGTGGAGACCGCAGTGCTCGCGAGCTGGGAAATGCGGCTGCGCGGCTGCGGCGAAGCGGACGCTTCCACCCCTGCCCCGGTGTTCTTAGTGGAGCCACAAACTTGGTCAGACGCCTGTGGCAAAGATAATGTTCCTGGCTCCGTATTAGGGCCGCTGTAGTTCTCATGAACTCTGTCCAGTAAAAGTTACCCCTGTAGGGGACCACAAATTAAGATTATCCTGTAATGCGTGTTCTGAAAAACAGGATAAGAGAGCCCGGGGTGTCCTCAGCTACATAGAGGTTAAGGCCAGTCTGGGCTACAGTGAAGCAAAACCACAGGGAAAAAAAATACTTAAATCCAAAAA
>NW_004949127.1:2003478-2007343 GCF_000317375.1 Microtus ochrogaster | reverse complement strand
ACAAATAATTTATATATATATTAAAACTATTTTATAAAATGTATGTATCTGTAGGCCCGACAGGGGTGACAGCCCCAGAGCTCACTGTTCTCACCCAGCAATGCCTTCAACGCAAATGCCTAGAAGGAAACACTCTCCCCCACCCCATCCCCCCACATCCCCTTACACCCCGACCCCAAGCCTGATCTCTGAGCTTCATCTTTTGGGCAGGGTTGTGGCAGAGACCCTCAAAGACCACACTAGGAAGGTGGAGGCAGGATGATCAGAAGTTCAAGGTCAGCCTGGGCTACTTGAGAGCCTGTCTCAAATAAAACAGAAATGATCTTTAAACGGCACATCGCCAAGTGACTCAAGCCAGGAACCTGGGAGCTCCCCCTAAAACTTTCCCTCCAGACCCTACATCCAGTCAAGCATTGGACCCAGCCAGCTCCACCTTGAAGTGTTTCCTCATTTGGAACCTTTACCCTATTCCTGCTAGCACTCAGTCCCACGAAGCCTTAGTCCTGACTTTATCTTCCAGTCTGCTTCCAGCCAGGAGCTCTCCTGAAATCCATATCCATGCTGAAAAAAAACCCAGCTACCTACGTGCCAATCTGACCTCCTTACAAACCCTCAGTGGCTCCGTGTTTGCCTCCTAGGTGTGAGGCAGGTGTTTGTGTGCCCTGAAGACAGTGGGTGCCTGTGCTACAGGGAAGGGGGGCACCTGCCTGGCTGGCTGTGTTTGTTGCTCCTTCAGTATGACATAGGGAAAAGACGAAAGTGAAACACTCCCTTGCCAGACTAAAGCAGAGTCAGATGAAACCAAGGGAGGTGAGGAGAGACAGGAGTGGGGTTCCTCATAGTCGGTGTGGACCCACTAAGTCTGGTGTTATCAGGTAACTTTTATGATCAAAGTGCCACGTTGCATGCTGTCCAGATGTGGCAGGCAAGAGCTGAGGGTGAGCTCACAAGCATAGAGGACCCAGAACCTACATGGCGGCTCAGAACTGCAGCTCCAGGCGATCCCACACTGCTTCTGGCCTCTGCTAAATCCCACATGGGTGTCGTATACACACTTAGGCACATACACATAAAGAATAGTGCCTAGAAGACCTGAGAAGTTGGATGTGGGAAAGAGGTGTTTGGAGATTTCTGTCTGAACAACCAAAGGTATTGTCATCAGTGGCCGTACAGAAGGCTTTATAGGTCCTCGGGCCTCAGTGAAAGAAGAACCAAGATTTTGAGCTTGCAATTGACAAGTCACTGCAGAATGTGGAATTATCAGCTTGTTATACAAATGGGCATGCACACGTGTGTATGTGCGTGTGTGTGCACATATGTGTGTGTATGCGTGTATGTGTGTGCGCGCGTGTGTGTGTGTGTGTGTGTGCGTGTGTGTTCCTACCACCAGAAACCCTCCTGCCTTTTTTTATTACCAGGAGGACTCTTCTAGACTCAGCTCGGGAACATCTCCTCCCATATGTGTGTTCCCATGGAGTCCTGTCCTGGGCGTTCCCTTTGTTCTTGTATGTTTGATGCAAACCCACACCTTAAAGCCACAGTAACGTCAAAGTCACTGGAGCGTGCAGCGTGCAGCATGTGCCGGACTGTAAACTCCTGGCATTTTGGAGGCTGTGTTGTATGCCAGCCTCTCCCTCGGCACCACACATGTATCATGAGCCCATCGTGGGGTGGCTTCTTGTTGACACAACTAGAATTCCTCTTCATTGCAGTCATCCATGCAGAGCTCTGCTCAGAGGCAATGCTTGTCTGCTGGTCAGACAGCCACAAGGGTAAGTTAGTGTTAAACCCTGAACAAGAACCTGAATAGAACAGCATTTCTGCATTGTTCTCAGATTCTAGTTTAGAAAACACATCTAGAGAGGTAAAATAATAAAAAGGAAATGTACAGACACTTGTTAACGCGCTTTTCATATTCCAAAGACGCTAGCTACCTCATGTCAACTCAACACAAGCTAGAGTCACTAGAGAAGAGACAGCCTCAACTTAGAAAATTCCTCCATTTGATCAGGCTGGTAGGGCATCTTTAAAAACTGATTGACATGGAAGGGCACAGTCCAATGGTGCTATCGTTGGACTACAAGAAAGCAAGCAGGCTGAGCAAGCCCTGAGGAGCAAGCCAGTAAGCAGCACCCCTCCAAGGCCTCTGCATCAGCTCCTGCCTCCAGGTTCCTGCCCTCTTTGATTTCCTGTCCTGACTTCCTTCAGTGATGAACAGTGATGTGGAAGTGTGAGCCTAATGAACCCTTTCCTCCCCAAGCTGCGTTTGGTCATGGTGTTTCATCACAGCAATAGCAACCCCAACTAGGGCAGATGGCTAAATTGTATGACCTTTTCCCAAAAACAAAAACAAAATAAAAGAACAACAACAAAAAAACTCCCAAGATTAAAAAACATGGGGATCACAAAGACAGTAACTTGAACCCAAATGCCTGAACTATTTTTTGATAATAACTTGAATGCTGTATAATTCATATACCACCTGTTCCACTCACTTTGTGTGTAGGATTCACTGGTATTTTTTAGCATGTTCAGAAATGCACAGTCAGCACAAAGTTGGGACATTCTAACACCTCAAAGAAATAGCACAGTCCTTAAAATATATTCCCATCTCTACACACCCTGCCTAGCTTCCGTGTCTACCACATCCAATCTAGGTATTTCCTGTAATGGGATCACATCACTTACGGTCTTTCATGTCGGATTCCTTCACTTAATGTTTTCAAGGCTTAGGTACTTTGTACATTTTTATGAAAAAACAGTATTATCATATGGTTATAACAGTCTATATTCCTTGGCCAACACTTATCACCTGACCATGATACTGGTCCCTTGGGTGTGAAGTGATGTTCTCCCTGGTTTTATGGCATCTCCTTGATGACTAGGTTCTCCTGACTTTTGGTGCATTATATTCTGCCTCCCTGATCCACATGGCAAGCCCTAGGTAGGGTTGTTTTTAATGTCTTTTTTCCCTGCAATTAATCTGTAAACATTCAAGATAGTTAAAAACCCCCGTCATCTTTAGGAATAACATCTACATGAATGGGAATTCAGTTTATTATTTTCTGATTAGAAAAATAAAATCAGAAACTCCAAAGCACTTAAGAGAATCTGGCATAGAGCTCGTATATGTGAAGTTCCCTTTCGAGAGCCCAGGAGAGCCTCACTGAATTCCCTGAAACGCCGAAATCACCAGCAGGGAGCCGTGTGGCCAAACTGGGTAGAAGTGCTACCATATTAACTTTCGAAAGAAAGAAAAATTACAGGTTTCCCATATGGGTTGCCAGCAAATGCCAGTAGAGCCAAGCTTCTGAACTAAGGGGACAGTGGGCATTAGGGCAGGTTTATGTAGCCTGATCAGGAGGAGAAACCACACTGACTTCATGATTACCCCATACACCGCCGCAGAGACTATCTGTGTGTGACTGTTTCCTTGACAGTTGAGCGGGTTGTTCAAGCTTCCCACCTGCTGCCTAATGATGCAAAAGTGCAGCCTTTCTTTGCATTTGGAGGGACAGAGTCCAACTTGGGCCCAATCCCAAATTTTATTGAGTGTGAATGAACATAGCACCAAAGGATAAGATCCACATTAATTCTGATGGTGATTTAGTTTTTGACAGGACGTTGAGCACAGCCAAGCATCTATATATAGGAATGAACAAAAGGTGACCTAATATTATAATAATCTCTGACCTAAACTCCTGCAGCAATCTGCCTTGTGGGCTAAAACACAATCTTGGCAGTAACTGGCTCAGAATGGCCTGAACTTGGTCATGACTGCCGGCTTCCATAACTGTGTCCATGCTTCTAACTCAGCACCCTTCTAACTCAGAGAGAGACAACTGTGCTCCCTAAGCCAGTCCCA
>NW_004949127.1:2001863-2002921 GCF_000317375.1 Microtus ochrogaster | reverse complement strand
GGTGCTCCCTAAGGCAGTCCCAAGGGTGGGATGAGTACTGGGTGCTCCCTAAGGCAGTCCCAAGGGTGGGATGTGTACTGGCCGCTAGCTCACCCACTTCAGCTTCCCATGCAACAGTTTCCGCAGAGACCACAATGGAGTGCCTCCACGCTTTTTTTGATTGCTATGATCTTTTCCTGCTGTTAGATTAACCTACCTTATCCATATCTGAAAACAGTCACCCGCACCCATATGACATTTAGTTGGAAAATGCCGATGAATTTTTCACACTTCCTAAAAACAGTTCATAATTTTTGGTAGAACATAATTAGTTTAAGATATTCATTAGACAATTTCATAATTTACCCAGGTCAGCTGCCACCTAGACCTGCGGGCTCAGGCTCACTCTGTCTCTGCTCCACATCGATGAGATTACTCTAGGATGTTGTCATTTTCACAGGTAAGGAATACTTTCTTCTGGGGCTACAGAGATGGCTCACTGGTTAACAGCACTGGCTGCTCTTTCAGAGGACTTGGGTTCGATTCCCAGCACTCCCTTGGCAGTTAGCAACCATCGATTACACCAGTCCTGGAGGATCCAATGCTTTCTTTTGGTTTCCTTGGACATAAGTCATGCATGCACACGGTGCACAGACATACATGTAGGCAAACACTGACCACATAATATGCACACAGTGCAGACATACATGCAGGCAAACACTCATCATATAAAATACTTTCTTTTAAAGAACGCACTTCCTGTTTTTCTCTTCTCTCCCCTCACCTTGTGTTTCTTCTTTCCAAACTTGGTTTCCTTTTTGAAAATAAATTTGAAGGCTCTCAGTGATAATTTTATGTGTAGTGTGTTTTGCCTGCATGCATGTCTGTGTGCCACATATTCTGGGGCCTCCAGAAGCCAGAAGAGGGCATCAGATCCACTGGAACTGGAGGGACAGACTGTTGTGATCTACCTACCAGATAATGCTGGAACCTGAACACAGGTCCTCTAGACCAGCCAATGCACTCAACCCCGAGTCATCTCTCTGGAACCTGAACACAGGTCCTCTAGACCAGCCAAT
>NW_004949127.1:1999715-2001758 GCF_000317375.1 Microtus ochrogaster | reverse complement strand
CAGCCAATGCACTCAACCCCGAGTCATCTCTCTGGAACCTGAACACAGGTCCTCTAGACCAGCCAATGCACTTAACCCCTGAGTCATCTCTCTGGTACCCTTAAGGGATTATTTTGAATGAATATGGTACCTCTGATACCTCTAGCAGCTAAAACAAAGTTCACCATGAGACAGTAAATGTTTGATAAATACGCCCTAAACAAATATCCCCTTTTAAGACTATGAATGTTTGCACAAATGACAGAGGCAGGAAAAGCATGGGATTCGCTGGAATTAGTGCAGGTGGACTTTTCTTTCCTGCCCACCACTTCCCAAATAGCCAACACGGAGACGTAATATAAATTATAAACGCTTGGCCAATAGCTCAGGATGATTACTAACTAGCTCTTACAACTTAGTCACATCCTGACATCACCACAGATGTTTCCAGAAAACATCTGGCTCCAGGTTATTTGTGCTAAACCGTGGACCCACATTGCTTCCTTGCTCCCCCCACACACCCCTGCAGGAATGAACCGCTGGAAGGAAAACAGCATGACACCATTTTCACAGTGCACACTCATCTGCGCATTTCCCCAGTCTGTGATGAGGGGGCCAGGAGTGCACGGCTAGTGGGTGAGTTAACGTGTTCAAAGTGTACGCCTGGTTCCACCAAGCAAGTGTTCTCTCTGTTAGCATCCTGGAAAATGTTATACATGCTCAAGCCAGCCAAAATAACTGAGTAATAACTACTTCCAAAATTTATTCTACATTTTAAAAAAATGAAGAAACAGTTCCTCTATTTGGAAATGCCATAGTTTGTGTCAAATTCATAAAAGCCAAATTTACTTGTAAAAGGCCCTTATCACTATAAATAAGTCTTTGGTGCCCCCTAGTGGAAATTTCAGTATTCTCTTTGAAAAGTTAACTGCTGCTCAGAGTTTGAAATGAGTGGGTAATTTGATCCTTTAAAATACTATTTTAGGGAAGTATTTTAGAAAAAGACAAGATCTCCTGAGTAAATTGAGAGCATGGGGACCATGGGAGAGGGCTGAAGGGTAGGGGAGAGGCAGGGAGGGGAGCAGAAAAAAATGTAGAGCTCAATAAAAATCAATTTAAAAAAAAGAAAAAATGCTATTTTAAACAGAAATAATTTAATTTAAAGAAATAACATGAACAGGAATGTAATTTATTAAGTGCCCAAGTCCTCAGTAAATATTTGTGTCATGAATTTATAACTGTGATTTATACAGTTGCCTAAGCCAAGGGAATAGAACTTAGCTTTGGCTGTTGGAGGGATGGCTCAGAGGCTAAGAGCAAATACGACCCTCACAAAGGACCCGAGTTCAGTTCCCAGCACCCACGGTGGGTATCCCACCATGTCTAACTCCAGGTTGATGGGATCTGACACCCCCCTCGGGCCCCTGCCTTCCTGGGCACGTACCCATATACAGACACGAATACACACAGTTTAAAATAAACGTATTTTAGAACTTAGTTAACACCATGCCAAGGTATCAAAATGTTTCTTATATCAAATTACATTGTATGCACATATGAAATTCTAAAAAATTAATACAAATATATTAAAATAAATGTCTCTTGGGCTAGAGGTGTGCCTTGTCTGCCAGCAGCCCATAGACCCGCCATGCTAGCACACACCTACAGATCCTTGGGCCATCCTTGACTCCATACAGAGTGTAGCCAGCCTGGCCCATGGGAGAACCTGTGGGGGTTTTGTTTTGTTTTGGTTTGTTGTTGTTGGTTTTTAAAAGCTAGCAACATAAAAAAAAACTTTAATAATTTGCTATTTAAATCTTAATAAATCCACAAGAAAACCTAATTCTTTAAAAGGTTATGATATATTTAAATACGCTTTTCTGTACCCATAGGAAAGCACTGCCCTTAGAGTGTGTTTGTCTTGAGGTTTAGCAGCCTGGGGACTGCTGGCATGATCACAATGGCTTTGGTTTGTTTCCCTTGCTTTAAGTTGTGTTTTTTGAGGGGGATTGTTGTTTTTTTTTTTAATTTATTTATTTTTTATTTTTATTGAGAAAAGGAAAA
>NW_004949127.1:1995783-1999447 GCF_000317375.1 Microtus ochrogaster | reverse complement strand
ATCAGTCCTCATTGTTTGCCATGTTCAGAGAGACCAGATATATCCCATGCTTTTTCCGTCACAGTCCAGCTGGCCTTGGTGAGCTCCCAAAAGATCAGCTCCACTGGGATTGTTGTTTTTTGTTTCATTTTTTGTTTTTGAGACAGGATCTTAGGCAGCCCAGGTCAACCTCAGGTGCGTTGAGGAAGCAGAGATGATGATGGGCTCCCGCGCCTTCCCCCTGCCCCTCCCATGCTGGGATAATGAGAGTTTGCCACCGTGTCCGGCTTCATTGACGTTTTGATTGACAGAGTTGTTTAAGCCGCGCAGGAACGCAGAAATTACTCATGTAGAATTATTTGTAATTAGAATTTTTCCCTAGTAGGCAGAGAAAATTGTTAAATGCCAAAGCCATCTCCCATTTAAGGCATTGTAAACACACACGTTTTGAGTTCTCAAACAGAGCTGTCCTGCACAAACAGGAACTGCCTCTGCCATCGTCCTGACCTCGCACAGTCGCCTGCCTGACCCCCAGCCTCCTGTTACAGTCGAAGGATTGAGATGATTTCCTCCGGCTGAAGAGACAGTCGCTAGCAGCTGAGCTCCTCGGCATCACGGTGCGGGAGGACAGAGCCCTCTCAAGTGTGTCTGTGCTCAGGCAGACAGTCTGGCAAGCACTTTAGACCTTGACTCCATCCATGGTCCATTCAGGACCAAGGCCTGGGCACATCTACCACAGTTTTCCATATGAGCAGCAACATGAATTGCTGTCACGTATGGGGTCTGTGAGCCGCTTCCCAGGGCCGTCAGTGAGAGACTGCTGGACGGGCCAGTGAGTAAGCTGATCAAGAGAGGGAGCGCAAAGAGGAGAGTTCATGCAGTAAGACAATCAGACTGAAGTCAATTCCTAAAAGTACGTTTAAAGGCCTCTATGCGGGAAACAGCGAAGATCACAGCAAATGTTTGTAAATTGGCCCTGGTGCAGAATTAAACAGACTCCAAGATGGGTGTGGTGGCCTGCAATCCCAGCCAGCGCTCAGTAGGCTGAGACAGGAGGATTGCCTTGAGCTCAAGGTCAACCTGGCTATGTAGTAACTTCCTTGCCAGCCTGAGCTACAAAGTAAAATAAAAGTCTGTCAACAGAAAAATAAAGAAATGGGGGGAGATGTTCAACTTAGAGCCAAACAGAACATATATATATATATATATACATATATATATATATATATAACACATATATACACATATATAGAGATATATGAATCTTAAAACACTTGAGTCGTTTTCCTAAATAATGTGTGTTAAGGACAACATTTAAACATATGTGTGTAGTGTGAACACACACATTGTTCATGCAACAGTTACCAAGCACACAGTTTCTAAATCTGCTGTCAAAGTTTCCCTCTTATGGTTGTAGGGCAGTGGCTCATAGTTAAGAACATTGGCTGCTCTTCCAAAGGACCCAGGTTCAACTCTCAGTACCCACACAGCAGTTCACAGCTGTCTGTAACTCCAGGTCCAGGAGATCTGACACCCTCACACAGACACGTGTGCAGATAAAACACCAATGCATATAAAATAAATAAAATCATTTTAAAAAGAAAATCCCCTCTTGTAGTGGCACATGCTTTTAATCCCAGAACTCAGGAGGCAGAGGCAGGCAGATCTCTGTGAGCCTGGTCTGCAGAGTGACTTCCAGGACAGCCAGAGCTACACAGTGAGACCCTGTCTCGAAGACACAAACAAAAAGGTCCTTTCTTATACTAATTTTTCAACAATAAAATTTAGCTCTTTTGCCACTGAAATTGTTCTTGGAAGAAGACACATTATAAACACATATAAATTATAGTGTCTATTAGCAATAACTTCATACATTTTCCCATTCAAAGCCCATCTTTTCCACCTAGCCCAAATCTTACAAAATGACAGAATCTGTGACTATAATTCCAGAATTTTAAGCAGTTAATTATAAATGTGTAACTTACTGGGAGTTGTTAATACAATTCCGTATGAGTGACTTATTGGATGAGTAACCACAGCATCTCCATAACTGACACTTAAGTTGTTCAGTAAATTTAACTGAACCAAAAGTCTACTACAATAGCAAATAAGAGAAAGATTGAAATTATGGATTATATTTGATGGAACTTCTAAAAACATTTTATTTATATTTAATTTCAGCCATTAGCTCATTTTCTAAACCTGTAAGTACATTGGCCTAAAGTTTAATATTTTTCAAATTATTTCGAAAATATTTTAATATTTAATAATTAAATATATTATTCTTAAATAATAATATTTAAGAAAAACAATTGAGGATTTCAACACAGTTACAAAATGCACAAATTTAAAAAGTTACATAAAGCAGTAAAACACACCTGTAAAAACCCTGAAAATTCTTTATTTAAAACATTAAGTTATTGAAAGTGGGGATATAATGTAGTAAAATAAAACTCTCTCAAATGCATCACTTTAAAGAAAATATACAATAGCGTTCAATGTAACATATACAAAACAGAAAAATAAATAATCACCATTTATCATCAACAGGAAGATTTGCATGTGTTCAAAACAGTCATAATTTTAAGTCAGACAGAACACGGGCCAACGGGGATTGTTTCCTTAGTCTCTTTAGAGCCGTTTTAAATTCCGCTTGCTTTGGGCACTCCCTGGGAGAACATCTTTAAGACTTCGTGGCTTCGCCGACCTCCTTCTACATTCTTCAGACCCATGATAAGCACACAGACATAACACACAAAAGTCAAAGCCACACGCCAAACGGCTGCACAGAGCCCTTTTCTTATACGGCTGGTACTTAGCGGGGGATTGGCACCTTGGGCAAGGTTTTAAAGCTTCATCACTGAAAAGCGTGCTGGCAACCTGCAGCGGAAGCACGACACTCAGTCTTCCCTTGTGACACCGATGGTCACTTTATTCCAAACTCTATTTTGAACAACTTAGGGTCCATACTCACCTTAACATACTGTTCCTGTTTACTCCTCAGGTGGGTGAGGGAAGAGCTTGCCACGGGAGTCAGAACATCTCCCCAAGGGGACACAGTTGGTGCCTGCTCTTTCTGAGAAGCGGGTGCCTGCGCCTGTGCTTGCACTGGTCTTAAAGCTGAGCGGCTGAGAAGCTGGAGCCGAGTGGCAGCGTCCTGAACATGGAACACAGCCGCCTGTAGTAAAGAGAGAGAACCAACACCGCAAGTGTTCCAAGTCAGGGCAGCTTCCTGCCTGGCCTAGAGTTCAGTGTCTAGGAGTGGGTTATACCACCAGAATCTCTTTTGGGAGGTGGGGGAGTTGGGAGACAGGCAATCTTTTCCCACCTAACTTTTAAGTCAAAGAAAGCAGGTTTGGAGATGCTTCTGCAGGTAAGTGTGCTAGCCATGAAATCCTGACAGCCTGAGGTGGTGGTGGGGAGTGGAGACAGGAGGAAGGCCAGGAACTCGACAGCACAGCAGCCTAAACAAGAGAGCTCCTGCACCAGCAAGGTGGAAGGGAGGCAAGAGCCAGATCCCCACAGTTGTCCTGACCTCCCTCCCTCCCTCCCTCCCTCCCTTCCTCCCTCCCTCCCTCCCTCCCTCCCTCCCTCTCTCTCTCTCTCTCTCTCTCTCTCTCTCTCTCTCTCTCTCTCTCTCTCTCTCACACACACACACACACACACACACACACACACACACACA
>NW_004949127.1:1988342-1995683 GCF_000317375.1 Microtus ochrogaster | reverse complement strand
CACACACACACACACACACACACACACACACACACACACACATCATGTATATTTTGGAGATGATCAATTACTTTTTCATTTGTCTATTACTGACAAATTCTCTGAGGAAGCGGACGGTGTAATAGCATTGTGGTAGTCTGCAGGCTGTGTGACCACAGCTGCTCAGTTCTGGGCTCGACAGCAGAAATACTGAAGAGAAACGCTGTTCCAATCAAACTTACTTTGAGAATCGAGGGACAGAAAGGACTTGGCCTACAAACCATAGTTTGCAGTCCATTTTTAAACCAAGATCAAAATTGGGGGAGAGGGGAGAATCTTTTCAAAGCCTGCCGTGGAATCTTTGCACGCTCTTACCTTAAGCACATGGTGGATAGACAGGAGGATGGCTGACATCACATAACCCCGTGTCTGTGGCTGACTTGCAAAGATCTGGTTCTGATTCACTTTTATGGCTGTCTTATACAGCCTCAATATTTTAAAATAAGGAGCAAAAGCATCTCTCGTATGAACGAGATCCCACATTACTCAAATGTGCGTCAAGAAGTGTGCTAATTGGCTTGTACACCTTAAAAGTATACACTGTCCTTTTGTCAATTATATACCTCAATAAAACTGGAAAAATAATTAGAAAAAAGCATGTTGTATAAGTAATCTGTACAGTCTTGTACTTTGTTAGGGCTGCAATGGGAAAAGGTTCCTCTTAAAAGCAGACTGGAGATGAACACACGGATGAGTTTCCTTACAGCTCAGCTGTCACTGTGCTGCTTCTCCCAGAAGCCTCCCGGGCTGGAATTGGCCCCAGCAGGGGATTCAGTTGGTGGAGGTTTTAGAACACACGCAGTAGCTGCTGTTGACGTCGGAGTTAGAGCTCGGATGCAGGTGCGTATATTGAACTTGCTGGCGGACTGTCTTTATGACATTTCTGTTATTTGTAGCATAGGCCACAGTGCCCAATCAAGAGCTCCCTGAAAGGATGCCTGCTGGACCCTGACCCTGAAGAGTGCAGTGTGCATGCACCCCAAGATGAATCAAGGTGTCAGCGGAAGCAAACTGAGAAGCAGCAGCCATTCATTTAGCAAGTATTTATGGGATGTCGAATTGGCCGCAGTTCTGGTTTTGTTTTTAATGTCTAAGAGACAAAGCAACCTGCAAAGGCATGTGTCATGCCTGCTGACAGTCTAGAAGACGTAGTTCTCCTGCCTGTAGTCCTGCTGGCCTCATACTTGCCTGGCCCGTACCCAGAGACCCCCCTGCCTCTGTGAAGATGGAGCTAAGGGTCGTTCATTCCACAGTGTGAGGCCTCTCGGGGGAAAGGCACTGATCCCGGTCCAGCAGGCGCCCACACTGCTCTAATGATGGAGAACAGAAGAGGCTCAGCTCCTAGTGAATGTTCCCAGCCTAGCACCTTTCTGAGACACCTTTCTGTACAACCTGAGGAAAATTGCCAAACAGCTTCATTTTGAGATGTTTCTAGAAGTTTTAGCTAATGGCTCATATAGGCCAGGCATAAATTTACGGGCTCTTGTGGAATAGGAGGGCACAGGGTCTGGGAAGGTGATCTCTGGGGAAAAGGAGGAAAGGCAGAATGTGTTGGAAAGCACAGAGGAGATCACAGTCCTTGCAAATAAGGGAAAATCAATTGAGAATCTGTAGAGAAAAACACCAAGAGGAGAGACACAGGTAGAGACACACTGGGGTTGGGAGAGACAGACACGGAGAGAGGCAGCGATAGAACTGGCGATCATTAAGTCTGGGAGAAAGTCCTACAGGAAGACACATAAGACAGTACATGTGCGTGCGTGATGGCACATGCAGTAATCCTGGCACTAGAGGGACAGAAGCAGGAGGATCGGGGAGTTCAAGGCCAGCCTAGGGACCAAGTGAGTTACATGGGACCCAGTCTGGGGAGCCGGCTCAGCAAGGAGAGGGTTCGTGCAAGAATGGGCAGCTAAGTATGGATGCCCAACACTCATGTAGAAGCTGGCCAAAGTGGTTCATGCCTGTAACTCCAGTCCTGGCCGGGCACAACCAGGTCCCTCGGGTTAGGAGAAGCCCAGCTAAGCCAAGCTGCTGAGCTCCAGGTTCACTGAGGGAAGCTCTGCCACCAAAGTAAGGTAGAGAGCAACAGACGGGCACACCTGACATTGGCCTCTGGCCTCCACGTGTGCGCACACACATGTACATGTAGAGAGCAACAGACGGGCACACCTGACATTGGCCTCTGGCCTCCATGTGTGCGCACACACATGAATATATGTACACATACAAACACACTAAGTACACACCCATAGTCCCAGCATTCAAGAGGCAGAGGCAGGAGGATTGCCACAAGTTTAAGGCTGACCTTGTCTACGTGCAGAGTTCCAGGCTTTCACAGTGAGACCCTCTCAAAAAAGAAAACACATGTCATAAGACCCTTCACATGGCCTCTGGGTCATGCACACGTCTGATCCACCATAAATGGTGATGCAGTTATGGTCATAAGACAGGAGAGAGATCCAGAGAGGGGGGTGGGGAGTGGTGCTAGTGCAGAGTGGCTGGAGAACTAACCCAATCCCTTCCAGATCAAATAACAAATATTGTCCAGGCATGCTAGCACACGCTTTTAGTCCCAGGATTTGGGAGGCAGAGGCAGGTAGATCTCTGAGGTCAATGCCAGCCTGGACTACAAAATGAGTTTCTGGACAGTCAGGGCTACACAGAGAAATCTTGATTCAAAAAAATAAAAAATAGCATTCCAAGTGCATTATCTAGAAATACAAGAAATAGAAGCAGAGACCAGAGGCTCCTGTGGTATCTCAGCCCTGCAATCCCAGCACTCAGGAAGGTAAGGCTGGGGGACTTCCATGAGTTTGAGGCCGTCATGGTTGCATAGTTTTAAGAAAGCCTGGAACACAGAGGCAGACACTGTCCACAGACAGGGCAAGGAGGGTGATGAGCTTTGTTAGAAACCTAGAATCCAGCTGTACTTTTGAAGTTTGTTGTGTTTTGAAGGAGCTCTGTTAGCAAACTAAAATAAGAAAAAATGTATAAGGAAAAAAATGTAGTCCTTTAAGAAGCCAGACAGTGCGCCTGCCTTGAAGCAAGGGACTGCTCTAGGTGTCCTTTGTGTTGTGTTAAGGCCGTCTTTTGCCTTCTCCCCCTGCTGCACTGGGTATTAAAGTGTACGGAAAATAAATGCGGTGATTCAGCACTCAGTGTTTGCCGGGTTGGGCTCCCATTTCTAGCCTGTGTCTCAGGGACTCTGTCTTATCTCTCTTCTTCCTACTTAACATTTTTCTAATCCTCATGCCCCTACCCTGGTAAGTGGTATCCTTGTCCAAGCTGCTCCCCGACATACTTTCTGGACGATCTGGAAGTAGTTTAGAAAAGGAGAACTTCTCAGGGGATGCTTGCTAACTGGGAAAGATTCACAGATGAGAGAGGCCAAGCATGGTGCTCAACAACGTGGAGTACCGGCTACAAACCACTTCCGGCAGGATTCCCCCGTTACCTGAGTATTGGATTTCAGCTGTATGATACAAAGTTTCCGCCTCTCGTTTGCCTTTTTATCCTGAGCCACAATTTCACGCCAGTTTCTGCTGACGTTCCAAACACTACAATAAACAAGTCAGGCTGTTACTGCATATTCTCCAAAGGTTGAAATTTTTTATAAGGTAACCAATAATAAAAATATTTTAAAGATCTTGAACAGGAAATTTAAGGTTAAAATTACATATGATATGATTTGATCAACTCATTGTTTCAGATTCATTTACCATATGAAAGAATTCCTATTAAAATACTAAGCACATAGTGGCAACTTGACAGATTGCCATTTCATTTACATTCCTTTAATTTTTTTTTAAAAATATTCTTATTTATTTAGTAGGTATTAGGAGCAGGGGAAGGCAAATACATGTCATGGTTCTTGAGTCCAGTCGGAGGACAACCAGTAAAACTTGGTTCTCTTCTCCAGTGTAGGACCCAGGGATTGAACTCAGACCGGCAGGATTGGCGGCAAGTGCTCTTACCTGCTGAACCACACGGCCAGCCCTGTAAGCCAACATAGGCCATGGATGGTGGTTTAGACCTGACATCCAAGCACTTGGTTAGACGAGGCAGGGCTGCTGTGAATGCAAGGCCAGGCTGGGATACAGCAACAGCAAAAATCATAAAGCAGACATGAGCCACTGGGATATCAGGGTCATGTGATATTCCACTATAAATTCTGAAATCAACATGCAGCACATGATGACCATCTACTATGAGATGCTTCCTTCCGTTCTTGTATCTAGCCAATCTCTGGCACTTCTGGCCAAATGAACTTAAGAAGAACCCTTCACTTAAGTACCAAACAATAGCTATACTGTGCACAGCGCCCTTAGTGATACAGGCTGCTGCTTCTAGGCTAAGAGCACTCTGCTGCCGAGAGTGTCCCTATTTTATTCATAAAGCTCAGGTAGGACGGATGCAGCTGGAGACCAGCTTCAGCTATTAGTGAAGAAATGTTAATCTGGCCTTTCTCTCTCTTTCTAATATAGCCAGTCAGGGAAAGAGACCAGGAGACTGAGAAAGAAGGCACTTCCCTCGAGGGCCCGGGCAACTCTCCAGTTATCAACACAACTGCAGGTGTCATTGCCTAAGTCCATCTGTGTGCTTTACCTCTCAAGGAGATGGGGAGAAAGTCACCCATTAAAAGGGGAGCCGGAACCATGGGTCAACCTGAGTCTGATCACACATACAGATGGAAGTAGAGAGGTCCTTCCACAAAGTGGTCCTCTGGCCTCCGTGACTGTCATGACATGCACACACACACACACACACACAACACACACACACAACACACACACACAAAGTGGTCCTCTGGCCTCCGTGACTGTCATGGCATGCACACACACAACACACACACAAAGTGGTCCTCTGGCCTCCGTGACTGTCATGGCATGCACGAGCATGCATGCGCACACACACACACACACACACACACACACACACACGTGATCCTCTGGCCTCCATGACTGTCATGGCATGCATGAGCGTGCACACACATGCGCACACACACACACATACGGTCCTCTGGCCTTTGTGACTGTCATGGCATGCACACACACAAAGTGGTCCTCTGGCCTCCGTGACTGCCATGGCATGCATGAGCACGCATGCACACACACACACACACACACACGTGGTCCTCTGGCCTCCGTGACTGTCATGGCGTGCATGAGCACGCATATACACACACAAAGTGATCCTCTGGCCTCCGTGACTGTCATGGCATGCACGAGCGTGCATACACACACACACACACACACACACACACACACACTCTTCTCCATAACTATCTCATCATCGCTCATGTTACCAAGAAGAGCACCATTCAGACCATAAACACACATTCTTTGTGACAAACAGCTCCACAGGGAGGGAGGGGCAGGAATCGCTGAAGTATGACCAGTACGAGTGAATCACACAAGCAGCCACCCAAATTGTCACCCAACATACTGACTTCCCTGTACTGAGATATGCCGACATTCCTGTGTTCAGCCATGCTAATATTTAGACACCTTTGAAAGGCACACACCGATGCACGGGTATGTGCATGTTATCCGTCTGGGTTACACCAACATGTGCTTTACCAAACATACTCTGAAAGGTGGCCGAACATTAAGAGTTTTCATGAAGATATTGGAAAGAACAGAGAGCCCAGGGGGGCAGACCTGCATCTGTTTCTGGATTATTACAGGAGATTTATTTCATCTAGGGATGTTTCTCCATCTGCAAATTACACAGGTAGACCAGACACCTCAGAAGACTTCCAGCAACAAAATGTATAACTTGCCACAATAGCTTAAAATAGATGTGTGGGAGAAAGGCCAGTGGGAGCAGGAGCTATAAAAATAACACAGACCTAATCCACACTTCAGGTCTTTCTGTGGAGAAGGAGATTCACGAGGCAGGAGGTGGCTCATCAAGATGAGATACTTGCCCCCGAGCCTGAAGACCCACAGGTAGAAGGGGAGAAATGATGTCCATGAGTGGTCCTCTGACCACTGCATGGGCTCCCTAGCCTCCGCCTGTTCTCACTGACATGACAACGGAGGTGTCCTGCCTTGTGACAGCCCTGGAGCCCACACACTCTGATCCCCTTCCTTCATCCCTAAACCCCCGCTGTTCTCTGTAACCATGAAGTGCCACAGAGTCAACCACAGTGTCTGTGGACAGAGTTCTGCAGAGTCTAATCTCTCAGACACAACTGTCTTTCTCTGCTCTGTCAGCAACAAAGAAACAGGCATATATCCATAGCCTAAAATGAGAGCTAGCTATTTTTCTTAGATTCTAGAATTTGGACGAAATAATAATGTTCATTATTTGTGATAGTTTCTCAGTTACTATAATTTCTCTTATTTCTGATCAGGTGTTATAACTTTAGAACAATTTGTATCTACAATGTGATGTGAACTTTTAAATAAAACATTTTTAAAAATCTGTGGCATAAATTGGGCATGGTGGCACACACCTTGTAATACCAGGACCTGAAAGTGGAGGCAGGAAGATCAGGAGTTCAAGGTCATCCTCAACTACACTGTGAGTGCAAGACTAGCCTGGGATACAAGAGACCCTGTCTGCCTGTCTCTCTTTCTGTGTGTCTGTGTGTCTGTCTGTCTGTCTCTCTCTCTCTCTCTCTCTCACACACACACTCACACACACACACACACACACACACACACGGTAGGAGGGACGGGGGAGATAGCTCAGTTGGCAAAGTGCTTGCTGTGTAAGCAAAAGACCTGCATTTGGGCCATCATCAGCCACATAAAAGGCCTGGCACACACTTGTAATCCCAGTTGGGGAGGTGGAATCTGGAGGATCCTGGGATCTTGCCCAGCCCAATTGGTGATCTTCACATTCAGTAAGAGACCTTGTCTCAAAAAGTAAAATAGAAAGCCATGAAGAAATATTGAAGACTATGAATTGACTTCTGGCTTCTACATACATACACCACTACCACCACCACCACCATCATCATCTTGATCTTTCTTTTCCTGACCTTGAACCAGAACCTGAGTGACTTTTCTGCCCCAGTTTCTCAGCTATCTGGGATTACAGGCCTATACCATTAGATCCATCTTTTATTTTTGTTTTTAAATAGAAGGACTTACTTAGCAATCTCTACTAGGGAGGTCACTTAGCCAACCTCTGATATGGGTAATACAACCGAAGACAGGAAAAAAAACAAAACAAACATCAGTTTAAAAGATGATGAACAGGCCGGGCGGTGGTGGCGCACACCTTTAATCCCAGCACTCGGGAGGCAGAGGCAGGCGGATCTCTGTGAGTTCGAGACCAGCCTGGTCTACA
>NW_004949127.1:1979886-1988242 GCF_000317375.1 Microtus ochrogaster | reverse complement strand
TCTCTGTGAGTTCGAGACCAGCCTGGTCTACAGAGCTAGTGCCAGGACAGGCTCCAAAGCCACAGAGAAACCCTGTCTCGAAAAACCAAAAAACAAAAAACAAAACAAAAAAAAAAAAAGATGAACATTTTCTTCCATGAGCAACTTTTATTTCTTACCTGAACAAACTCTCTGAAGTCAAGAAATCTAAAACCATAGTTAAAATATGCTTCAAATTTCGATACTGTAATTCTGTCAAGATATCCAGCTGTTCTATGCCCATCTTCTTGCCAATCAGTCCAGCCAGAACACGCCGCAGTCTCTCTATTTTCCCATCATCCCTTTCCTCGAAGAATGCCTGGTCATCTTCCTGCTGGAATCTCTTCCTTTTGCTTTTCATAAAGAGCTCATGCACTAACTGCAAGGCTGGGGTATTTGATAAGTTCTTAAAGCTTACAGCCCAATCCCTGATCTCACAGGAGCCTTGCTGACCCTCCAGGATGCCTGAAGCAGCACCCACTCTTGCTTCAGAGTTGGGAGTAACCATCTGCTTTTCATCTTCCGTTTCTGACTGGGAGCCTTGCTCCCGGAGAGTAGACAGTCTTCTCAACCTTCCAGGATGCTTTGGATTTTTTACGAGGTCCCCCACTCTGGGAGTCCCCTTCTGAAACAGTTCTTGCAAAGAGCCCTCTTGGTCAGAAATGGAATCTTCCGACTTATCCCAGGTAAGGGAGCTAAAACCACTGTCTCCAGGTGTTGAAACACTGTCTCTCACTTCTGCTGAAGAAGAAAGCGTTTGGCTCCCCTTAAATCTAGTTTTTGATACAAGACTACTTATTGGAGTTACATATGTGGTTACCTCTGCTCCATAGGTTGTCTGGCTACCAGAGGAGCCCAGTTCAGGACATGTGTTCTCATCACTAACACTTAAACTGCTGTCGCTAAAGTCGTGTGTGATAGAGCCTTGGAAATCATTGCCTTGAATTGGAGACAGACATTCCACTCCGAATAAGCCACACTCTCCCGTGGAATCATCAACTGTGGAAGTCTTGTGCTGAGAAAACCTTAACCTCAACTTCTGACTGCTGGAAGTACCATCCTCTGTCACTAACGAGCTAAAGTTGTCCTGCTCTGGGAAACGCTTTTCTAGGCTAACAACGTGGCTTATGTTGCCTTCCACAGACCGGCTATGTGGATCCGAATCCCCTTTCAGAAGAGCGAAAGATAAGTCGAGCCGCCTGCGTAAGGAGCACGTTTTCCTTCTGACTTTAGGAGTCTCACAGAGTTCCGGACTCCCACCCTTCTCCTTCCTTGGGAAAGTAGGTTTCTTTCTATGAGTGGGAGATACTGCAGGATTGGCAGAACCTCGGCATGGAGTTTCTAGATGCTCCTGGAATAACACTGGGTCCTTTTCTTTGTTATGAGAGCTGAGAGTCTCTGGCGACTCATGACGGTCCCTGTGCTGAAAGGAAGAGGTGGGACAGAAACCTCTGAGGCTGGACCTCTTAACAATGACCGCAGGGGAGTCCTCTTTGCTTCCTGCTCCATGGCTGACTGAATACCTTTGGGACATCTTTGAATTCTCTGTTTTAACAAAGTAAAAAAACAAGTTTATTCTTCCTCTTCCTTTGCAATCATGAGCCAAGCAGCTTACGCCAAAATATATTATTTGTGTTAAATAAAGAGAATGGGAAATTATATATAACAATTTTTTCAGAAGTTACTTAAAAAGCAAACCCCCATAATATACCATCAGATATTTCCTAATTAAAACAGCACCTTGCTATAAAACCAGAAAGCAAATATCCTGATTACTTGACAACTGTGGGCAATGCACTGTGCAAATATTTTATTGAAATATTCTTGTTTGGTTTCCGTGAGACAGGCTTCTCTGTGTAACAGCTCTATCTAACTGTTTTGGAACTCACCTTGTAGACCAGGTACCTCAAACTCAAAGATATACACCTACCTCCGCCTCCAGAGCACGGGGACTAAAGGGGTGTGTCACCACGACATGGCTCTTGAAATAATTCTTTTTTTTTTTTTTTGGTTTTTCGAGACAGGGTTTCTCTGTGGTTTTGGAGCCTGTCCTGGAACTAGCTCTGTAGACCAGGTTGGGTTTTTTTGTTTTTTTTTAAATATTTATTTATTTACTATGTATACAATATTCTTTCTGTGTGTATGCCTGCAGGCCAGAAGAGGGCACCAGACCTCATTACAGATGGTTGTGAGCCACCATGTGGTTGCTGGGAATTGAACTCAGGACCTTTGGAAGAGCAGGCAATGCTCTTAACCACTGAGCCATCTCTCCAGCCCTGAAATAATTCTTATTCTTTATCTGTGGGTGTGTGTGACAGACATGCAAACATGTCATAGTCCATTGTGGGGAACTTGTGGGAGTCAATTCTTTCTTTATATAGTGGAGATTAGGGAATCTGTACTACATAGGTTAGGCATATGAGTAAAAAATGAGTATTACAAAAATTGCTATGATAAACACAATATTATAGGGTAATTTTTTCAGAACAAAGTAATTTTTAAACCTCTGCTCATGTTTTGGCAGTTTTGACCCCATCCCTCATGATCACTGCTAAATTCTACATATACCCAGGAGGTCAAGACAATTAAACCTTGCTTTCAACAAATTGCATTATACTTTAAAACAATTTACGCCTTCTAAATATTAATGAATTATGTTCATCTCATAAATCCTTTTCTCCTGTAACAATACTAAGTTCAATCAATTTGGTGAAGTTGGATCGAGTGCTTGTGTAACTATTCCGCTACTTCACCACTAGGTGCCTCGCCAGCCTACTATTTGGAAATGAAGCCGAAACCGTTGGAGAGTGTGAAGCCCATCTATGCGCCCTCTCCCCGAGAAACCACAGGCTTTGGTCTGCTGTCGTCATTCTCATCTTTCCTGTACCCCAAAATTCCTACTTCAAAACTTTAAAAATATCCACGCAACCACAGGTCGCCTGGCTTATTATCCTGACCCAAGAGTTGACTGATGTTCACTTAAAAAATAAAATAATAATAATAAACGGGTCCTGATAAAGGGCTCAGAACTCGCATCTACAAATAAAGACGTCCAATAGGTCAGAGAACTACTTAGTTAAAAGTAGATGCCCTTGTTCGTTCAAGTGTAATGTCTTACCCTCAGTCAACCTTGAGTACCTAACACTTGTCAACGTAAGGTAGGCTTCCAAATAACTAAGTCTCTCATCTTTGCCTCTAAAGTTCATGCCGAGGTACAACCCCCTTAAAGAGAAAAACCTGAACAAATCAGCCGGGCGGCGCAGCGGCGCCCCGACAGCTACGGCTGGAAGGGCACCGGCGGCCTGCGGGGAAAGTCAGGTCGCTGGGGACGTCTCCACCCGGCCGCAGCCGCGCTCCCCGGCTTTCCTCCGCTAGTCCTGGACGTGGGGGCCTCCCCGGTTCTAGGCCTGAGCCGTCGGCTGCGGGCGGGGCTAACGGTCGTCACCCGGGCGAGTGGGGAGGAGGGCGAGCGGCGCGGGCCCGGCGGGCGGAGGGCGAGCGCACCTGAGCCGCGCCGCCCACCTGGGGTCCCGAGCCCCCCTGCCCGCCCCGTGGACGCCGTCCCTCCCTCCCTCGGTCCAGCTGCCTGCCCGCTCCACCGTCGCCGCCCCGCTCAGCGCTCGCCCCTCCCAGCATCGCTCCGTGCGCCCTGACTGTCTGAGTGTCTGTTACAAACCTTGCGGTACGAGGGGTCGTCCCTAGAAAGTTTCGTCTGACGTTCGGTGTCAAAGCAGCCTGCCAACCGAACTGCCTTTGGATGGTAAAGGCAAGTAGTCACACCATTTGATTTGGGGGTGAGAGAGAGGCGGTGGTCCCAGGGAGTCCAGGCTGGCCTCGAACTTAACTTGCTAGGTAGCCAAGGCTGCCCCGGAACTCCTGATTCGCCTGCCTTCATCTCTCAAATGCTAGGATTACAGGGGTGACCCACCAAATCCAGGAAGATTACAACACCCCCCCCCCATTCTTTGCTTTTGTGTTTGTTTTGAGACAGTGTCAGGTGTAGTCCAGGTTGGACTTGAACCCGTGATCCTCCTCACTCTGCCCCCTCCTTTCGCTGGGATTATAGGCATGTGCTAATGACTTTTAAAAATAGTTCTTTTATATTTTCGTCCTTGTTTCTACAACAAACAAACATAGATCTTGTAAACGGAAAAATAAAAATAAAAAAATAAAAAACAAGTCATGAGGCACACACTACCGTCTCTACAGTCAGGAGACAGAGACAGCAAGATTCCCAGACAGACCGGCTCTATATTCATACCAAGTTTTAGGCCAGCCTGGGCTACAAAGCTACCAACCAAAAGTTATGAATCCATAAGAGAGACTGTGTTCAGTTTTCAGACATTCTACTTTGGGGATCAGAAACATCCAATGCCTAGTTTTCACTCACCGTTCCCTGAGTGCAGAAGGGAGGCCAGACACAGACCTGTCACCCAGGGTAGCTTCTAGCTGCTTTGCTTTGGGGACCTCTCTTCCTAGGTCCACACCCATGAAACATCCCACCTTGATGCTTCACCATGCCCAGGGTAGTGGAGTTCTCACTCAGAGCCTCGGCTGCCACGCCCCTCTTCTCTGAGGATGTTCTCTGCCTGGATGCCCCTTAGGTGTCGTAATAAATAGGTGTCGTATTTATAAACTTAAACTCAAGATGAATAGGCCACAGCTTGTTAATGAGGCTTGTGTGTAGAGCAGGCGAGACCCTCCCTCCCGAGGGCTCTGGGCAGGTGGTAACCATTGTTGAAGCTCAGGTGAGATTGGAGGGCTCAGCTGTTAAGAGCACTCGCTGCTCTGCCGAAGGACCCGGGTTGGCTCCCGGCACCCACGTTGTACTTGCTGCGGCCTGTAACTGCCGCTCCAGGGGATCCGACACCCTTTGCTGGCGTCTTCCAGCACCTGCCCACACATGGCGTATACTCACACAGATACACATTTAAAGATGTTTAAAATCATTGTGCCTGTGGTCTGTAAACAAAGATGCTGGGGTGTGGGCACTTGGGCTCTCTGATTAGCAGCTCTGCTCTCCCTTGCTGGCCGGTCTCCCTTGCTGGCCGGATTGCGGCGAGCGAAAGGTCTGGCAGTGAAACAGAGGCTACGTCTGTGCCACACCAGGTGTTCTGAGCAGTCCGCGGATTCCTTGAGAAATCTTTGCAACCATCTCTGCTAAAGCTCCAGCTTCTGCAGGGGCAGCCTCATGGTTCCAGTTTTTGCTGCACTTTTGCTATCCCAAGCCTGAGTGACCTCCCAGTGACCCTAAAGTCATCCCATTCAAGACAGAGGAGTAGCGGCACATCCCCCAGGGACCCAGCAGAGACGCCTTTGAGCGGGCCTGGGAGGACAGCACTGTACTTGCGGTACACACCCCTCGTCTAAATGATATGAGCAGGTGGTTTGCTTTACTTGGGGAGTTGCCTAGGAAATGCCCTGCTTCAATGCCTCCCCTGCTCTTGCAATGCCAGCCCCAATAAAAGTCCTTTTACCTTTAATCCCAGGCAGAGGCAGGAGGATCTCTGTGAGTTCAAGGCCAGCCTGGTTTACAAGAGCTGGTTCCAGAACAGCCAGGGCTACACCGAGAAACCCTGTCTCAAAACAATAACAACAAAAAGTCCTTTTACCTGATTCTATTTTATATTTATCTATTTTTAAAATTTTTAGATTGTGTGTGTATGCATGTGTGCATGCGTGTGACGGTCGTAGTAAAACCTGGCAGAGCCTTTCCTTTGCGTGTGTGGGTGCCAGGGACTGAACCCCGTTTGTTAGGCTTGGCAGTAGGCACTTTTACTGCTAAGCCTGAGTAATGCAGGCTGACGGGAAGTGGCATGAAGTAAGATCAGCTGCAGCGCTCCCAAGGTGCAGAAATGAGGGAGGGCTGGGGATGTGGAGAGGATGAGAGCAGAGAGGCTGCGTGGACCCAGGACTGTAGAGTCAGAAAATAGAAGCCTCAGGCCCTGGTGGCCAAAGAGCTCCAGAGAGCTGACAGGATTTTAAGGCAAGTATCCCGAGCTAAGGAGACCAGACTTCCTAGTCCTCAGCACGAGTTGTAACATTTGTAGAGATGATTGATGGTCCTGGTACCCTTGGCTTCATAAGGGCCAAAGGGCAAAGGGTGAGGCTCCACAAGGCTTGCAGGACAGCCAGAACTGGAGGGGGAGCACTTGCTGCTGCTGCTGAGGTCTGGGGAGAAAAATGCTGCAAAGGCCAACACTTGGCAGGCTGGTCTTTCCATCTGGGTAGAGCAAGAAGATCCAGCCACCCTCCTGGTAACAGTGGTACAGTACAGGACAGTACCGTAATGGGGTGGCCCAAAGTACCAACTAACTCCCCTCAAGGAGAGAGTGCAGGCTGACTTGTTCCTACCACAAGGTAAGGTGGATTTTGATGGGTGGATAGCAATTAAAAGGCAGACAACAGGCAATTCCAAACTTAACATGCAAGAGCAGGAAGCTGCCAATCGCTCATTACAGACTATCACAGAGGGTCCTTTCGTCTGGGGATTCTGGGGACCTGACTGGCGTGTCAGCACAGAATGAGCAGAAGTGAGGGTGGCGGCAAGGAGGCGGCAGAGAGCTACTGTGTTGCTCTGGGAGACAGCTAGTTGGGGAGGGAACAACCTGGACCAGCATGCTCAGTCAGCAGAATCGACAGCATGGGGGACAAGGGAGTAGGCTGAGGGGGTAACAGAACTGCCTTCGGAGAGAGGTACCTGATGAACTTGTGACGCATGGCACTTGACTGATGCGCCCCACACTCCCACATACAGTCAATGGTACTCTCCTGTCTCTTCAAATGAGTCTTCGCTACAGTCATGACACTCTGCCCCTCTGCAGCACTGACCCTGCATCTTCTTCTAAAAGTCAGTCATCTGGAGTGGGGGATGGAGCTCAGTTGGAGTGTTTGCGCATGCATGAAGCCCTGACTGAGCCCAACACACACCAGCATAGTGGCAGCACAGCTGGAATCTCAGCATCTGGAAGGTGGAGGCAGGAGGACTGTAAATTCAAGGTCATCAGCTGGGTAGAGGTGAAGTCAGTTTAGGATACATGAGGGCCCCCCTCCCGAACAAATGCAATGATGTCATAGCTTGACTGTTATTGCCCCCATAAGCTCATTGAGAATGACACTATTAGGAGGTGTGGCCTTGTTGGAGGAGATGTGGCCTTGTTGGAGGAAGTGTGTCACTGTGGAGGTGGTCTTGGAGGTCTCATATAGGCTCAAGCCATACCCAGTGTCACAGTACACTTCCTGTTGCCCTCCCTTCCTATTGGACTCTTAGCTCCTTCGCCAGCACTATGTCACACCATGACGATAAGGGACGAATCCTCTGAACTGTAATCTACCCCAATTAAATGTTTTCTTTTATAAGCGTTGCTGTGATTGTGGTATTTCTTCACAACAGAAACTCTAACGAGACAAACTTATCTGGCGGAGGAGATGTTACAGTCATGAAGATGGTTTCCCCAGGGGTGAGGCTTACACACTGCCTTCTAAGTGTGCGGATACCAGCGATTTCCCCAAACGTGGGAAACCCGACTGCCTAATTGACAGCAGCTGTGGATTTCGTTCATACTCTCCTTTGAAAAGAAAAGGCGTAATCTACTCATTAACTTCTCCACCCCAATCCAAACAAGGAAGAACTTTTGACTTATGGCTAAAAATATCCAAATAACCACTGGGTTGCCATTTTTCAAATTTAAAGACACTTATTTACTTATTTTTCAGGAGACATTTTATTACAAGTGAAGAAAAATGAACTCACCAGAACCAGGCATGGCGGCCCCTTTATTCCCCAGAACATGGGAGGTGGGGACAGAAGGTTGGAACTACAAGGTCATTCTTGCCTACGTAGCAAGCTGCTGGCCCTGTTATACCTTTATCTACCACACTCTTTTGCTTCTTTGCTTCCTTTTCTTGGCTCAGGCTCCCATGATAGAATTCTACTTACTTGTTTCCCACCAGATCTAATTCCCTTTTGGGGATCATTCAATAAAATGCCATGAGTTTATTCCCAATGACCTCAACATTCAAGCTACGCAGAAATTGCTATTACCAAGCATAAAAGAAATTCAGAGTTTCAAGGGGATGGCGTCTTGTTTCATCATAACACAAAGGGTTAAAGGCCTCAGAATGGCAGGGCAGCCACCTTCACTAGGAGAGAGTGAGCAGTGATTTCTGGCACTCAGTGAATGCTCAGTTAACGTTGTCATTGAAAATGGGGTGGCAGCCTGGCGGTGGTGGCGCATGCCTTTAATCCCAGCACTCTGGAGGCAGAGGCAGGCGGATCTCTGTGAGTTCGAGGCCAGCCTGGTCTACAAGAGCTAGTGCCAGGACAGGCTCCAAAGCT
>NW_004949127.1:1970773-1979481 GCF_000317375.1 Microtus ochrogaster | reverse complement strand
AAAAAAAAAAAAAAAAAGAAGAAGAACGGAATGAATGTAAATGACCCGAACTCAACATGTGTGTTTGACTGAATTAAACTTTTGATCTCTGAGAGCGCACACACTCCTCACCTTTCTTCTTGTGTGAACAAACACAGGAGGGAGGATACTACTAGAAAAGCTAAAGTCACCGACGGGTGGGAGTAATTGATGGCGCTGCCGGTCTGAAAGCCTTTCCTTCGAAAAGGGAGGGAGATGACAGGAGCTGTGGTTTGCACCGAGGAGGCAAAGGCAGAGGACCGCGCGGGTTTCAGGCCAGCCTGAACACCGTGCCTCGGACCTCCTCTTTCCCTATTTTTGCCCTCCCCAAAACAGAGTGGGAAAGAGGGGTGACAGGAGCCTAGGGGAGAGCTGGAAATTGAAGAACAAAACGGACAAAACAAAACCCAGCCGCACAGATACTGAACAATTTGAAACCCGCAGTGCAGCAGCGTCTTGAACTCGTGAGAATTACCGGCGGGCTCGCCCGGTCGTGTTGACCCGAGCAATGGGCTCCTTTAGGATTCCACAGCGCCTGTCCCGGGCTCCGGCTCCACGGCCCTTGGAGAAGCACACACCTGCGACTGCCGAGCCGCGGAAATGTTTCGTCTGCCGGGGAGAGAGGCAAACAAACCCACGGGAATCAAACAGGAGCGAAACACGACAACCGGGCTCAGAATACCGGCGCACGGCACTGCGAGCAGGGGGCGAGGCTCCAGCGCGTCATAAGGCAGCGCCGAAGCTGGAGAGACGGCGCCGGAAGTTGCCGAGACGACGCGGGTTGTGACTGCTTCCGAGGACCCGGGAAAGGTTTTGCGTGCACAGAGCTTGTTTGAGCTGCCGAGGTAAGAGACCGTCGGCTGAAGATTTGGGAAGTGGATCTGGGGAGAGATGCTTGGTCTTAGAAAGTTCCGGGGTGGCCTGGAGAGGAGGCTCGCGCCTGCCTCCTGAGCGTTGAGAAGCAGAGGCAGGGGAATGCCGCCTTCCACCGACACCCTGAGCTACAGAGCTGAGATTCTCTCAGAGACCAAATAACGTCAATAAATGGTTAATGAGAAGATCCCCGGTGGAGTTAGTGTTGGCAGAGGCGCTGGTGGAGTCGCTGCTCCCAGCTCAATTCTGAATCGTTTTGCTTCTCAGTAGTGGGGTGATGTTGGGCTCACAGACCTGTGCTTAGCCTCAGTTTGTCCGCGTGTTAAGAGTATACCGTTTAGGATCCTGGAGAGTGTAGTAAACACTCACAATGTGTGTAATGTTGTTGAGAGGGTGTCTCAGCCTTCAGACCCAGCCCACAGTTTGTGGGGCAAGAACAAATAAAGGATTACGATTTCCCCCTCCTGAATACTGGGGTTTGATCCTCGAGCCTCTGCATTCCGGGCAGACATTCTACTCACGAGTTTTTCTCTTCACCCCGGGAATCAGAAACTTGTTTAGCTTCTGGGAAAACGGGACCAGGTTTTTTCTGTGTAAAGGCTCCTTTAATTCAGTCTTTGACTCTGATTTCAGGCACTAACAATGGATACCCAGAAAGACGTCCAACCCCCAAAGCAGCAGCCGATGATATATATTTGTGGAGGTAAGAGTAATGTTTAGCTGGGCGGTGGTGGCGCACGCCTTTAATCCCAGCACTTGGGAGGCAGAGGCAGGCGGATCTCTGTGAGTTCGAGACCAGCCTGGTCTACAAGAGCTAGTGCCAGGACAGGCTCCAAAACCACAGAGAAACCCTGTCTCGAAAAACAAACAAACAACAAAAAAAGTAATGTTTAAGTAAGATGTTTTACTTAGAGTTTCCTTACTGAGTACTGATGTTTAAATTAAAGTGGAGCTGGCACTGTAGCCGGGCGGTGGAGTATGCCTTTAATCCCAGCACTTGGAGGCAGAGGCAGGCGGATCGATGTGAGTTCACCTGCAGCACTTCTGCAATCGTTAATGTAAAAATCCCTCATTATGATTTTGCCTTTTCCCATGATGGGGAAACAAATGACCCGAGCTAGTGGTCTCTCATGGACTCTGAACTGACATCTGGGGAACCTGCATAGGACCGAATGAGGCCCTCTTAATGTGGGCGACAGTAATGGAGCTTGGGCAGTTTGTGGGGCACTGGCCATGAAACCAGTATTTATTCCCATTGCGAGATCTGGCTTTTTGGAGCCCATTCTTTATGGAGGAATACCTTGCTCAGCCTAGCTACAGGGAGGAGGGCCTTGGTCCTGCCTCAAGTGATGTGGCAGACTTTGTTGACTCCCCATGGAAGGCTTGGCCCTCCTGGAGGAATGGATGGGGAGTGGTGTGGGAGGAGAGAAGGGAGAGGGAACTGGGATTCATATGTAAAATAAAAAGGGGGGTGCTGGAGATGTGGCTCAGAGGTTAAGAGTACTGACTACTCTTCCGGAGGTCCTGGGTTCAATTCCCAGCAACCACATGATGGCTCACAACCTTCTGTAATGAGAACACTGTCTACATAATAAATAAATAAAAGAATCTTTTTAAAAAATGTTTTAAAAATTACATTAAACTTTAAAAAAAATGTCTTTTCATCAGGAAAGGGCACACCGCTGACAACTCCTTTCTCTCCTTGGTCTGTTCAGTCACAGACATGCAGACTGCTGCTTCAGTGCTTTGACTTGCTCCTGGTGACATCTGTGGTTATATTTGCTTCCCTGTAGTGTTTCTCTTTCAGGCATTGAATAAACGAGTTTTATTTCCTAGAGTGTCACACCGAAAATGAAATAAAGTCCAGAGATCCAATCAGATGCAGAGAATGTGGATACAGAATAATGTACAAGAAAAGGACTAAAAGATGTATCCTTTTAACTATGCTTGCTAAATGTAAAGAGGAAATAATACTATTTGGGTTGATAAAGACTAAGTTCTGACAGAAGTACTAATAACTTGGATTATTTTTTTTTTTAAGAGCATCGGTTTAAAAAGGATGAGAGAGAACTGAAAACATGGGGGGCTTCAAAGGAGGTGTATCAATTGATTATTTTAATAGGGTTTGTTTTTCCCCAAACTTAGGGGGCAGAGACAGGCAGAACTTTTTGAGTTCCAGGTCAGCTAGAGCTACTTGGTGAGACCAGTCTCAAATAACCCAATAAGGTTTAGAGAGATGGGTCAGCAGGTAAGGGCATTGGCTGCTCTTCCAAAGGGTCTGGTTCTGTTTCCACCACCAGCAAGATTGCTGTGACTATCTGTAACTCCGTTTCCAGGGGTCTGATCCCTTTCTCTGACCTCCACCTGTACAAGGGACCCAAATGGTGCACACATATGCATGCATGCAAAAGCGCTCATATGCATAAAGTAAGCGTAAATAAACATGTTTTTAAAAACCCAGTGAATAACTGTAGTTTTTTTTTATTTTTTAAAGTAAACATGATTAGCATTTTCATGTGCCATTCATTATGGGCTCTAAGTAACTCAAAAGCTTGAATATATAAATATTCTTATTTGTTTGTTTTTAGAAATAGACATTCTTGATTGTCAGTTTATGGGTGATCTGAAGTCTGGAAGAAGTTGATAACCTAGTGGAAGACGGTGAGGCCTACAGTAGTCCAATATTGTCACCTCGAGGGCGTCCGTGTTTTTAGTTGTCTTCTGTGTCATGGAACATGAACTAATGGAAATGGAAGAGCTGGTCTTTATTTTTTAGGTACTCGCTGGTGGCTATAGTGAAGTTCATTCTATATTGTTCATTTTATATTAAATAGAAGCTTGGTACAGAGGCGGTGACTTGGAAGCCTTAGTATTGCATAATTTTAAGTACTGTTTAAAATCCTTAATTCAGTTCAACAGTGGTGGTTTTCGATGCTCGGTGAAAACGTGAAATTCAGGAGTGTCTTCGTTCAAACATTTGCCCCCCTGATGCTTCTCTGTGTTCCTATGGTTTCACTTTAGAAATGTGATTGTATTTTAATACTTGTATAAAGGAAGTTTTGGTTTAGCATATGACTTTTAATTTATTGTGCCTCTAATCTCTCACACAATGAAGATTAAAGTTGTTTCCCCAAACCTCACTTTCATTCAGTCTTGTTAAAGAGTCGAGTTTCAGGCCATCGAGCTGCTGCTTCCCCCTACCCAGGGGACTTGAGTTCAGGCCCTGGAGCCTACATGGTGGGAAGAAGGCCAACTTCTAAAACTTGTCTGCCCTCTGACCTCCACGTGCACACTAGGACTTGAGCATGCATGTATGTGCACATACAGAGAGAAAGTAAATAAAATACAGGTAAAAATTCTACCCAGACCTGAGCATGTGTGTATGTGCTTACACAGAAAATAAAATGCATTAGAAAAATCCTAAGTGCAGTCTTTTAGAACCATTTTCTAAGGGTCTGAGAAATAAGCGCCTTGGAAACCACTCTACTTTGTTTGCAGCCGTCCAGAGCACCACTCTGCTTGCCGTCTGGAAAAATTCAAAATTAATATGAAACATTAGAAACAAATAGGATAAAAGAGGTGGCTGGGCCAGAACGCTGACTCGGGGGTTGAGAGCACTTGTGTTTGCAGAGGCCCCATCTCAGCATCCATGTTTATCTCCCCACAGCCGTAACTCCAGTCCAGGGCATCGGACACTGCCGTCTGGGTATCTCACACCCTACAAAGACCCATGCATACACTCTGAAATGTGAGAGCTCTGCTCACATACACAGGTATACATAGCCCTCAGACCACCAAAGAGATTCTGGGAGCTGTGGAGCTCTCTGATCCCTCTGATGCCCGTGCTTGGGAGGTGGGGGCAGGAGGATTTAGCAGGAGTTTAAGGTCGTCTTTGACTACATAGCTGGTTTGAGGCCTACGAGACTGCTAGCGCAGAGGGCCCCGCCGCAGAGTTCTGTCTCCAGCCATCATTATTCTACTTTGTGTCTCACTAAATTGCCTGGGCTTGTCACCTGGTCTTGACCTTGCAATCCTGCCTCAGTCTCCCGCATAGCTGAGAATACAGGCCTACACCATCCGGCCCAGCTTTACATAACCTTTTCTGTGTAAGTTCAGTAAGTAGAATGGCCTTTGGTGTCCATCTTTGGACCCAAGTGCCCAGAACACCCTCATGAGCTGGCTGTGTGACCCTGACCAGGCCTTCTTTTACACCTTTGTTGATCAGGTGCAGGACTTACTCTATGAGGACTAGTACTTTCTTACCTGCCAACCGTGCTTTTTCAGATGGTTTTGGCCGTTTTCAATACAGCATAGATGGCACACAGTCAAAAGAAAGCATTAAATGTAGAAAGAAAATGACAAAGCCCACGGAATGAGAACCATTCATTCTCCAGGTTGTTACGGTTTCTTTCTCCACTGGGAAATCAATGACGTGGAAGTTCAGGTGGTTGCTTGAGACTCGCATCAGGGCTGGAAGGAGGTGTGACGTCTTTGCGACACATGGAGCTTATGATGCTATTTCCACAACAAACTTGGAGAAGCCGCCCAAGGATTACCCTAACTCTTGAGTCTTCATCTGTAAACATGCTGTGTAAATGTAAAAGCTTGAGCGTCGTTATCGTTCACTCTTCATGCCCCTGCCCCAGACTTGTCTGTCCTTAAACACAAAGAGGAGGAGAATGTATGGAATTCTGGAACCGGCTGGGCATACGCCAGCTGCTTCCTTCATCTGTTCTAACGAGTCTGAAATGTATTTAAAAATGGAATTAAATTTCTCCAAAAATGGTATCTCGTGTTTCGTTCATTTGAATTGCTTATGGCTAATCATATTTGTATCTCCAGCACACAGTGGGGTGGGCGCCTGTGGGCTGCATGAGAAAAGGGAAATTTGCTTTTCATTTATTCTTGTTGAAAGGGCAGTAGGTAAATAAACCTGGGGTGCAACGCCCAGTCTGGAATTTTAGTCTAGATTTACAGTTACGTATAGGAGTAGACACCACTTAGCAGGAGTAAAACAGAGCATTTTAACTCACTACCAAACACTAAACCGAAGGAGGGCCCTGGTGAGGGCAGAAGCTGGCCAATCAGCTGGTGGGCAGCCGGGACAGCCAATGGCCGGCGGAGGGCTTAGCCTCCGCCCAGCTTCGTTGAGCACCTGCCTCCACTCCGTGGCTAGCTGGGCATAGGGTGAGACACAGGTGAGCATCCTCGGGGCGGGCGCGAAGCGGGGACCGCACAGGCACGCTCGCAGGACTAGAGCGTGCTGTCGGATGAACGTCCTTTCCGGTCTGGGAAGGATTGGAACTTTTCAGACTCTGAGGTTCGCACGGTGGTGGAAGTTGGGGCCCGAGTCGCCACACTGGAGTCCCTGGGACAACCAACTGCTTCAGCCCTGGAGACCACAGCCCAAGCCTAGGGAACGACTCCCGACACAGACGCTTGCAGGTTGGCTTTAGAACGAGCTCCCGGGCGCCCCAGACGGTTTCCACTCCCAAGCGGGGAGCCTGTGGGTCCTGGAAACCGTTGCCATGGCTGAGGGACGCCAGTTCCCGTTTCTGGAGCAGAGGGCGCCCAGCCGCCTAGGTGGGAGAAGCCGGGTTTTCCCGTTACTGGGGTTACCACGAAACGCTGCAGCTTGCCACAGGAGTTATTACTAATGCGCTGATTAGGAAATATGGGAAGTGGATGTGGAGCGGGATGATAGAGAATAAATCAAATCCAGCCAAGACCAAGCATTAGATTGCAAAGAAGTATGCATAAACCACCCTTTGGGAGTTGAGGATTAAAGTTGAGTTATATAATAGATATACAGGATCTCGTGGAGCTCAGCCTGGCTATGTTAGTTAAGTAGCTGAGGGTGATCTTGAACTCCTGGCCCTCCCAAGTGGGCCACTCCCACTACGCCACTCCCAGCTAACATGCAATAATCTTTTTTTCTTTTGATTTTTCGAGACAGGGTTTCTCTGTGTAACAGCGTTGGCTGTCTGGAACTAGCTCTATAGACCAGGCTGGCCTCAAACTCACAGAGAATCGCTTACCTCTGCCTCCCGAGAGCTGGAATTAAAGGTGTGAGCCACCACCGCCTGGCTGAAAAGATCATATTTTTATTTGCCACAGGTTTAAGGATTCTACACACACACACACACACACACACACACACACACACACACACACACACACACAAAGGAAATAAAGAGAAAAGAAAGCTATTTCAGCAGAACTTGAAGAAGCTCGTGAATCTTGATAGTTGGCTTCTTATTGCATGGCGTGAACTAAACTGTTGCCACAGAAGTTTGTTATTTGAGCTGTCTGCACTGGTTAGTTGTTGTTTTGTTTGCTTGTTTTTGTCAACTTGGCAAAAACTGGGGTCATCTTCAAAGAGAGAATTGGAATTAGGAATTACCTTCATCAGATTGGCAAGTCTGTGGGATATTTTCTTGATTACTGATTGACGTTGGAGGGCCTAACCCACTGTGGGTGCTCCTGGGAGGTCTAGGAAAGGTTGCTGAACTGGAGCCGTGGGGGCAAGCCAGCAAGCAGCCCTCCTCCATGGCCCCTGCTCTAGTTCCTGCCTCAGGTCCTGGCACGAGTTTCTGTCCTGACTCATCCTTAGTAAGGAACTGTAAGCTGTAAAATGAAATAAATTCCTTTCCTTCCCAACTTCCTTTTGGCAAGATGCTTTGGTTTTTTAGACCCCCCCCCCCATCTATGTTAGTGTAAAGTTACTATGACAGACATATTTGCAAATTTGAAAGTTTTTCAAATATTGAATGCCATTTCTTTATTTATTTACTCTGAGACAGGGTAGCCTTGGCAGGCCTAGAACTCCTAGAGACCCACCTGTTCCCAATGCTGCTGGGATTAAAGGCACGTGCCACCACACCTGGCCCTGCCTTATTTTTTTCTTATTTATATTTTTAAGTTTGAGAAAAGCACTGAATAGGTTTTATTTTTTAAAATAAACTATTATCTTTTGAATGTAGATGTTTTGCCTTCATGTATCTTTGTGTCACACAGAGGCCAGACGAGAGCTCCGGGTCATTCAGAAGGAGTTGCTGTGAGCCTGGTGTAGGTGTTGGGAATCAAAACCAGATCCTCTGCTCTTAGCCACTGGCCCAGCTCTCCAGCCGCACACAAAGTTTAAAATCTGTGACTATCACATGTCAAGCTCTTAAAACATGTGACTTTGTTGCTGGTGGCTCTGTCGATTGTCTGTGCGGTAGGGGTCAAGGAGCCCTTGCTTTACATCGGTGACAGCTTCATTTCATGCCAGGAACATAGCTCTAGTTCATCAAGAAAGTCTTCGGATTTAATTTTTTAAAGATTTATTTACTTATTATATGTACAGTATCAGATTTAATTTTTTTAATAAAGCGTAGTTGATGCACCAAAACCCCCTCTGCCATTCTGTTCCAGCCTTGTTTAAGGGGAAGGCTGAGATGGCACACTCCTGAGGGTTAACTGTTCTCAGAGAGGGCTTAAAACACCTCCACCCCTTTTCCTCCAGGAGCACCCAGCGATCCCTGCTACCCAAAGTGAGCTAATCATTGTACATACATCAGTTTTCTTCCACTGTGTTTCAGCCATGACGGCTAAGGATTGCCCGTCATTGTGGGGCTTCGGAACAACAAAGACATTCAAAATCCCTGTCGAGCACCTGGATTTCAAGTATATTGAACAGTGCTCAGATGTGAAACACCTGGAAAAAATTCTGTGTGTGTTGAGGTAAGCATTTAAAAATTAATTTCATGCTTCAACATGGCGGTTTTGATTATGCCGTTGCCTTCTTTTTTTTTTTAATTTATTTATTTATTGAG